>NC_071114.1:21152500-21382500 GCF_024256425.1 Clarias gariepinus | reverse complement strand
TTTACTTTGTAATGTTTTTGTTTAAACAATTTAATTTAAATGTATTATTCAAATGATAAAATTTAATAGCAATTTCTTTGACAATTCAATGACTATTTAATATCTGTTTTCTGTGCGCACATAGGAGAACATTTGACTAAAGGCATTCATTTGTGCACACATGACTGAGAGTCACTAAATGTCCCTGTACCCTGACAGTGAAAAATGCTAGGCAACATAATTCTACTTGCAGTCAGGCAGTCAGACTAATTCATCGGTCACCATCACACAGCGGGTGACAAATAAATGCGAGTCGAGATTTTAAAGCAACACAGCGTTATTAAAATATTGATAAACACAAGAACATTATAGAAGCAGGGTAACCATCAGCAGAGGCACTCACTGGCCCAAAGTATTGTAATAATAAGTTTGTATATGACATTTATTTATAATGCATAAATAGTGCAGGCAAAAGCAATAAATATACACCCCCATCCCCTGCATACAGTAAGGGGACTATAGAAGTTTTCTTTCTAAACACAGACTGGGCAAATAAATTGCTAATAAAGGTACTATGTGTATACTAATTCGTTCCAAATAAATAGTTTACACTCAGTAAATTTTATTCCTACAATGTCCCCCTTAACCCAAAAGTAACCCTTTGAAGCAAGTACCTTTTCTAATATTGATTGTGTCACTCGTAGTTTGGGTTTGTCCAACAATAGCTTTGGTCATATATTGTCTATGATTTTTTTTTTTAAATAGCTCTGATAACCTGTGACATGTTGGTGCTCATTTTGTTTTGCACCGGTACCGGCTAGTAATTAAAGTTTCTCTTCTTTAAAAAAAAAAAAAAAAAGTCTTAATTACATCTAGTTCCTAAAAAATGTTATGTAAACATGATGTTGTGGCCAACAAGGCAGAAGCCCCTACTTAACTGCAGTTTATCATTACTGTACTTAATTCACAAAGATAACATTGCAAAATGTTGGATAGTACGGGAATGATAGGAACCTGCTCTTGTAAATATGGACTACCTTTGCTAATTTAACAAACTTGTTTACAAATTACCTGCCAAAATAATGATTAATATACAGGAAGATTTGCAAAAAAATTTGTGGTGATCTAGAATGTAGTCATCTATTACATTACACTCAAGGCTTCAAAATCCAAACTGATTAGATATTATACCCATCTTAGGAAGTTTTTCCTTGCCGTCGTCCTCAGCTTGCTCATCAGGGCCAGTCTTATCATTTTGATTCATACACGTTCACATCTTATACAAACTTAAATAATTCTTTTGATTGTGTAAAGCTGCTTTGTGACAATGTGAATTGTTAATCGTGCTGTACAAATAAAATTTAATTGAATTAAATTAAATAATCAAAGCTGATCATTGAATATGACTGTATTTGAGGTACAGGAACTTTTTTTTTTTTTAAGAGTTTCTGCAAAACTTTAACCAAGCTTCTCTATTTAGAGCATTTTCAATTCTATCTTTCGTTATTTTTCCAAAAGCATCTCCCCAGGGTTATTTAGTCTTGCAAAATAGCTGTGCATATTTTTTTTTTAAGTCTGCCTCAATCAAAAATCTGATCCATCCTCCATGAACATCATCTCTTCTTTCTATGGAGGCGGTTTTCCTACTTTTTTTTTTTTTTTTTACTGGAAGGAGAGGAAGATGAACCGAAGTCAGCCAGAAACCTCTTTGAGAGGCTCACAGCAGGTTGCTGATCCAGGATCAGTATGCAAAATCGCAGACGCAGTAGGACAGGTGAGCGCCCTCACTGCTAACTGAATCTCAACGGAAAGGCCTTTGCCGCTCAGCGCAGTATGAGATATGAAGATCTGGTGTCATGTAGCGCTCTTCACCATGGGTAATATAACTGAAATCTGATGCATCTTGGATTTTCTGCAGTATTTTCTAATATGGTTAAGAACAAGAAAAAAAAAAAAAAAAGAAATGGCAAGTTTTATAGCTTGGGATGAGGCAAATAAAATAATGTTCAATTCCTGGTTGGCTGCATTCGTTTTTTTTAAATAGCTCACCAGCCCTGTGTGTGGGACTTATAGCTCCCACTGTATACAGGTAACACACGCTATATAACCTACTTTAAGAAAACAGTAATGACAACACGGGAAAATATGTTATGAAATATCTGTACAAGTCTCTTTGCATACAATTCTAAATATAATAAAAAGGTAAAAAAAAAAAAAAAAAAAGGACAATTTATGTTCATGGTCATAGATTTTGCAAACAACTTTTCCATAAATCTTATATCGTTAGTATTGATCACACCATCTTTACAGGCCCAGACCTGTGCTAGTATGACTATGCCCCTGCACATGAAGAGAATTCCATAATGACAATCCATGCCATCATAAAAATAAAAAATTAATCAATCCATACTGACATTTCATTTCAGGGTCAGGGTTAACTCACTGGTTAGGGCATTGGACTACTAATCGTAAGGTCCCGGAGTAAAACCCCAGCACCACCAAGTTGCCACTGTTGGGCCCTTAAACAAGGCCCTTAAGCCTCAACAGATGAAAAAAAAAATTATAAAATGTAAGTCGCTCTGGATAAGGCCATCTGCCAAATGCTTAAATGTAAATTTCAAACTTTTAATCGACATATTTTTTTTTATTATGTTAGTAATTTCCCGTCTGTGTTCATGTACTTTTGTTGTTAGTCTTTCGGCTGCTCCCGGCAAGGGGTCGCCACAGCGGAATATCCAGTCCGCACAACAACTTGGCACAGGTTTTACGCCGGATGCCCTTCCTGACGCAACCCTCCCATTTTATCCGGGCTTGGGACCGGCACTGCATCCAGTGGCTGGGGGGTTTGGGCACTGGCTGGGAATCGAACCCGGGCCTTCCGCATGGCAGGCAAAAAAAAACTACTCTTACCCGTATAGTCACATGAATCCACCCTGTTCAGTCTGCGACATGGAAGCAAAATGGAAGCAACTCTTTCATTAGAAACAAATATCCCAGCTTTAATAGTTAAGTATATTTCCTGTACAAAACTTGTCAATGATCTATAAGGAGAGGGAGGAAAGAAAAGTTAATAAAATGATTGATAGCCATATTCGCAGATCTCCTTGAAAGCCTTCTCCGTAGACGGAAGGTCACTTAAGAAAAATAACTAAATCTAGAATTATATGTTTAGAAAGCAAATTATGGGTATGATAGTCAACCTTTGGCCAAACAGTGTAACAGTGTATTGCTGAATAATGACATCTAGATAAAAGAGCAATTGTGAACTTTTAATTTTTGCTCAAAACTTCCAGTGGACCTGTCCAGGGTGTACCCTGCCTTGTGCCCAAAGTCTCCTGGGATAGGCTCCAGGCCCCCGCGACCCTAAATATAGGATCAAGTGCTATAGACAATGATACGATGACAACTTCTAGTAGAATAGACAATTGTTTTTCCATGTCATTCATTCATAGTGATTGCATCGTCCTGGTTGGGGTTTGGAAGAAAATCCAATTCAGAAGCATAACCATGACAAACAGGGCACCCACATTAATACCCTCATACAACTCCTCGGGCAATCTTAGAGTAGCCCATCTAACAAGATACACAAATACTGTATAGGTTGAAGGACAAGTGAAACTCGTATACCATAATCTGACCTCAGGTTACTGAACCAAAAACAGGAACCCTGACACTATAGAGCTATCCTACAGGGTTTTCTGTTTATGCTATTTTTAAAAAGTGAATTTTCACCTCTTCTCCAATGGCACAGCATCTCCCATCAGTGTTACCACAAAAGACAACTCAGTATGCAGCATTCCTGCACAATCTGTCAGACTACTAACCTATCCATCATGTTGTTGGTACATCACTGCACATAAAGCTTAATTTACAGTACATAAGCCATGCCTCCATTAGGTAAACTAGTAAGAACACAAGGTCTGGATTTTCAGGTGGGGCTGTAACACATAGACGATACCTCCTATGGTTTGACAGACAGGCCAGTGTCCCAGTGGTTGCCCTGATGAGCACAGTGGTCATATCTCATTTGTTTGGACGGAGACACATAGTGACAGGCAAATAGATCATACATCCTTTGGCTGAACTGATAAAATTAAAAGGTCGTGCCTCCTTTGGTGGACACCCAAACCATGTTTCCATTGATTAAAGTGGTAGGCACATAGGTCACACGTCCCCTGATGGGACTGATGGACACAGAATATGTGCTGTAAATAGGAAACGTTTTATGCAGGCAATTGAAAATATGTTGTGTTGAAACTCTTCCACAAGCAGAGCAGATGTGATGAGTCATATCAGCCCCCTCTGGAGAGTCCTGTCTTGTGATTTGTTTAAGTACAGAACAGAGTCTTTCATTGGGTTACAGCTCTGAAATGGTAATTACAGTTCTTTGTTTTCAGAGTGTTTGGTGCTTGTATGTTGCAGCTTTCCTCATTTACAGCTTGCGACATAGCTAACAGGCCTATTCGGTGAAGGCTAACTGAGCTGTACAGTATGTTCTTCTCCTAGGATCAGTTCTACACACATGTACGAAGAAACATGACTTTAGAACCATACTAACAAATATAACCCAAGTACAACTTACCAGGCTTAGTGATATTAAATCAATATTGGCCAAATGCAGATTTTGAAAGTTTGAGATTGCTGCATCTTTGCATGCCTAAGATACATTCTCTAAATATATCAGATTTTAATTGAAAAAAGAAAATGCCCTTTTGCTCTCGTACAGTCTTAAGAAAAGTCCTGCATGCACACCCACACACAACTAAAACCCTTTCATTGCACTAATCGATGTCGGCTGTTTAACAGTGGGAGTATTTAAAAGCAAACGGTTTTTGTGGCATTGAAGCCGACAGACATGTCAAGTCCAATGTGAATGTCACACTCAGTGTGTTCAATGTGAACAGCACAGATGCACTTTCATTAACAAATTCCTTCACAGTTACACTCACTTTTCTTACATACTGTGGCGGCTGGTAGAGTAAAACTAGCTCATGGGTCACTGTTTCGGTCCTTTAAGGTCTCAGTGGCTCTTTCGTAACATCTCTGTCTTTCCTCTGCCATGAGTCATACTGTTATCATAAGGACTGACCGAAACTTTGCATGACAGTAGTATTCAATATTAGTTTTTTTGAGAGGAAAACATTGTATTTCTTTTTAAAAATAGTATCCTAGTGTTTAACACTAAGCTATCAGTAGGGGTGAAGGCCACCCACGCCTTAAAGCTATTTGGCAAAACAGTTGTAGGGCAAGGATAATGGATAATGGGATATGGTTACCATGGGGTAAGAGCTTGCTTGACTCAAAACAGTGATTTCAGCAGGCTGGAAAAAGATGCAACAACAAACCTGAAGGACATACAAATCAGATTTGGACTGTTAAGCTTACAGGCCATGCTTCCTTCACTGGACAAATAGGCACATAAGACACTTCCATTGATGAAAGTGACAAGCACGTAAGCAATGCGTCCTTTGATTAAACTGACGGGCATAGAAAACGTGCTGTAAATGGGAAATGTTTTACGCAGGCACTAAGAATTTTTTTTTTGCTGAAACTCTTCCGATGCCAGAGTTATACCCAAAGGCCACACAAATCAGATTTCTGTTTTGTAAGACCTGTGATATTGAGATCCTTGTATTAGATAACATAGTCTCAAGTGAAGGGTGCTGTTGAGGTTAGGTTGAGGAGATGGGTAGTGAAGAACACTTTAAAAATTTTTTTTTTTTTGTATTGTTAAGTTGTTTTTTGATGCAGTTGGTTCAAGGAGGGCCAAAATATTCTACCTTTATCTGACTCTTTTAAGCTTGGGTATAAAAAAAATGTTTAACCTGTTGGGTAATCAGTGGCTGGAAATATATTAGGAGTTTGGGATGGTAGAACTAATTTCTGCACTGCATCATATATGCCTGGAGATTATTATTATTGGAGATTATGTTGCAGAATCAAGGTGTAACAACACTAATGCTGCATGCTGGACATATATAGTGAGATCTGCAAAAGTACTGTAAGACATTGTGGCAGTTCAGGAGGTATATGGGAAAGGTTGGTGTAAATAAGGGAAAAAGTTTACGTAAATAGAAAAAGGGTTTGAGATGAGTGAAAATGTTTAAAGGAAGAGAATAAGATGAATGAGGAGAGCTCTGGGGTGAATGAAAAGGGGTGGGCTGTGGGGGGCTGAGATGGGTGAAAGAACAGGTTGTGCAAGGATGAGGTGGAATAACAGGAAAGAGGAAAGTGAAGAGAGGTGGGATGTGGGAAGTGAAAGGGAGGGGTCCCTTGAAAGAAGAAATTAACGGGGAAATGATTGGAATGACTAAAGGGACATGAAATGTGTAAGGGAGAGGTTGGAATAAATGGAGGGGAGTAAAGACAGGAGGCAAAATATTTGACAGGTTCTATTCTTACACTTAAATGGCCACACTTATGAATTTAGCATGTCTCGAGCTGCCAGAAAATGAAACAACTAAAAAAAAAAGAAAAAAAGAAACAAAAATAGCACCTATCAAGTGTAATGTCATGTCACAAGACTGATTTTGAGAGGGGTGCTTTTAAACATGTTAAATCAGACTGTTGAGCAGGACAGCACATCTGTGATCCTTCAAAGAAGGTTGAGAAAATGCACCTGCCATCTTTCAGGGAGAAAGAACACATCTGTAGTCCTTTAGAGAGAGAGAGAAAGAGAGAGAGAGAGAGAGAGAGAGAGAGAGAGAGAAAGACAGAGAGATGATGTCGGAAATCTTTCCAAGACGGGCAGGGCGGCAAGCTCCAAGAGACAGCGGGGCTACGAGCACTAACAGAGACTGAAGAGGCTCCAAGAACTGAGAGAACAGCAAGACTGGTAGCTCTAATACATGAGGGAAGGTGAGAAGTGAGAGAAGGAAGAGGCAGGATGCACCAAAAAAGACACAAGGGGCAGCAATAACAGAGAGAAAAGATCATGAGATTGTTGGGGCTGTGAGCACCAAGAGATGGCATGAGAAGCTGCATGCATAGGCAAGAGGGAGTGGGGATTAGACTGTTTAACAGGAGATATGAGATCAATGAGATTCCAGGTTCATCATTTTTGATGTATGTTTTTGTTGCAAGTCAATTTTAACGCTTCTGTAATTTATAGTTTCAAAGTTTATTCATCTTCTATACCTCTTATTCTGTATACAGGGTCACGGGGACCTGGAACCTATACCAGGGGATTTTGGGCACGAAGCAGGGAATAACCTAAACGGGGTGACACGGGGCGTACACACACACACTTTTACATGCTCATTCATACACTATGGGCAACAAACTATGGGCCCCACGCTTGTGACGCCATGTATAAACATTTTGTTATTTACTATTAAATAACTATACTATTAATAATAATAATAATAATAATAATAATAATATTATTATTGGTATTGTTGTTGCTCATTCATCAAACATTTTAAACTGTTACATAATCCCATTCGCCACACTACTTTATATTGGCTTAAATTTTAAAGTTGAATAAAAAGTAATACGACAGCACCATCTGGTGGTCTAGGTTTAGACCATTTATTGATTTATTGATGCAATGAAAAAACAAAAATAAATAACTTCATTAGTTTCAATTAAAGTAAATTTTAAATGGTCATACAGGTCAAAAATGTCCAATTTTATCCACTGTGTAACTGCAGGTGGGAGCTGCCCTGCAGTGGGTGTGGGGTTGACAGCCATGAAACACACTTACTTTTCCTCCTGCTATAACCCATAATTCACTTTACAAAGTCAAATAAAAAAACATAATAAAATTCCTTGAAGTTTTACAAAAGACTAAGTAATTACTACATAATATATAATTTTATTCTCCTTGAATTAGTTACTGTATATTCAACAAAAGGTCCTTCAGTGTATCTACACATATAATTATGTAATTGTATGAATTGTTGAAATGAGCTTTTGCGCTGGAGGGGGAAAAAAAAAAACAGATTTACACTTTGCGTGTTGCACTTTACTACCTGTAGTGAGAGCTTCCTCTCTCTGCGTGTCATTCTCAGCGGGCTGCAGGATGTTCCAGCTGGTGACGGGCAGCGACTTCATGTCCTCCACACTGTTCAACCGCAGCATGTCCATGTGGTTGCTGTTGCTCTGGTACCTGGGGATGAAACAGACCTTGTCGTTGCTGAACATGTGCTGAAGGATGGCCTCAGTGCGAACTTCATCGTGCATGCTCAGAAACACGGCAATACGATGGCTGCTTCTGTAGCGGGGATGTTTGAACAGCTGCAGGAATGCAGAAAAAGAAAAAAAAAGGGTGATAGTTTTAGAAATACAACGCAATGCTGAGTCATCATTTTACTATTCATGCAATTTGATTCATGTTTCATCTCTTGTACTCCGCAGCATGTTAAATTTCCAAGCATACATGCATGACCTTTGTGTCTCTCAGTCTTAAAGAAAAGGGTGAGGAGGCCATACTGCCAAGTGCTAGTAAAGATGTAAAGGAGGTGAGGATTTTTTGCCTGTCAGTCATAGAAAAGGGCATGATGCTTCTGCACCTGTCAGCCCCAGTGAAGGAGATCTGCGTTTCCTTGGTGCCAGTCCGTCTTCCCAGATAGCAAAAAAAAAACTGGGAAATCTGGAAGGATTTATGACCTGCCAAACTAGAAACAAACACCAGTGTGGTTTTGTTAGCTAAAGAGGCGTAAATGCAAGTAAGGAGACAACGAATGCAATAAATGTAATCTCTGATAAAACTCTTAACATCAAAAAAAAAAGAATATGGACACAGCATGAGCAGTTTTTTTTTTAAGGTTTCTTCTCCTGAATTTTATGTTAACATCACACATACAGTAATATGATCACATTACTGTGCCATATTAATATTAACAGAAAAGTAGATTTAATGTTGAATGAAAAATTTTTCGTGCTGACCTCTCTGTTTAAAGCAAAACTTAAGACTCACTTATTTAGAATGGCTTTTGATATTTTATCATTTCAAGTGTTTGTTTTTTTTATAATTGTATGTGTTTTTTTTTCTTTTGTATTTTTTATTGCTACTTTATTGTAATTTTTTAATACTGCAAAGCACTTTGGTTCAACTTAGGTTGCTGTAAGGGGCTATATAAATAAATGTTTTGATTTATTTTCTTTTAAGAAACTTTCAGGGAAGACACAATGTTAATGTTAACAATATTAAGCATGAATTTAAAAAAAAACCCTTCTAAAACAGAAATCAATAAATTAATGTTCGGTTAAAATTGAAACCTTTTTTTACCCCCCTGTGAGACATGCTTAATGCAGATAAATAAAAACACTTCAGAATGCCTTCTTTGCACAAGATATCTCTTTCAAAACAAAGTGGCTGGTGCTCTTTAACCCTTTTCAAATGTATAAGAAAGCAGGACCTTGTAAACCAAATCAATTACTAAGGGAGGCCAAACACTGAAGCTGTACATTCCCACTTTACAAGCAAATTTCAAAATCTGAGAAATACATTTCAAAGAAAGCTGGAGTTGAAGGCCTGAGTTGGCATGTAGGCATTTTTAGTTGCAGGTGGAATGCATTGTGTTCAATTGTGAGCTGTTATACAGTATATTGATCCTTTTGTGCTACCAAATGGCACACGCATCGTGTATCGCACACAAATGACTGCCCATCCATGTACTTTAACCAGGACAAACTTTACAGCACAAACCAGAACTTACAACACATTAAAGGAAAAATTAACAGGTAGACAAAATGTACCTAATCCATTTAAGTGTATGTTTTCTGAAAGAAAGGGGAGGAAAAGCATAAAAAAAAATTGAGTACCGACATAGGACAACTCTAAAGTTGCGAGGAGCAAGAAGCAGATTGAAAGATGCATTTTAAACATTTAAAAGATCAACACTTTAAACTCACTCATTCTCTAAATCAATGATTCTGTACATAGTCGCAGGACACCTATGCCAAGAAACTTGGGGCACTAGGCGGGGTACACCTTGGACAGGGTGCCAGACCCATACAGGGCACAAGCATGCAGACACAGACACACACACACACACAATCACACAATATTGCCACACACACACTACAGGCAATTTGGAAACATCAACTAGCCTACACTACATGTCTTTGTAGTGTAGGAGGAAACTGGAGTACCCAAACACTGGGGAAAACATGCAAACTTTACACCCACTACCTGAGGTGGGAGCTGAATTTAAGAACATCTGTACACAAAGTTAGACTTTGTTAATGAGTGATACTTTCCCCTAGTTATTGAAGACGCTGTAGATACAAGACACGTGACACTGCTTTACAGAACTTACAAAATCAGAAATGTTTTAGCGCAGTGGGAGCAGTGTAAACACCCTGAACACCAAACTAGTCCGCGTTTACCTTTTGTGAAACGATCTGAGACTGGCGAAGTTTCTCCTCGTCACTCAGAGCAGACACTCGCTTCTTTATCTCTTTCCTGAGCGCCTGTTTGGCTGCTCGCACGGCTGCCATAGCGCTAACACTATTTATCTCACCAGGAAAATATAGGGTTGAATGCACTATTGTTGTTTCAGTAATACATTAGTAAAAAAGTGTCAAGGTTTAAAATGTGAGCCGTTAATCATTAACCAATGTGCATATGCGTTCTCGTGCCAACTACAAACAGACGGCATCATACGTCAATCTGTCGCGCTGGGGCTTAAAGGACTACATTTACCGGCTGGCGCAGCTGAGCGAAAGCACTTCCGGTGTTTAGAAACAAATCAGATATATTTAAAGCCAATCTAAAAGAATGTAGAATTTTTTTATTTTATTTTTTTTTTATACATTTTCGGAAAATGTTCGTATAATTTCTGGTAAAATTATATATTTTAAAGCATTAAAAATGCTTTTTGGTTGCATATAGCAAACTAAAATGTCTGAACGATATTTTGGTATCTATATTTTTGGTGACCGAGTACATATTTACAAAATGGTTTAACGTAAAACTTTGAGCCCATTAAATTAACATTTACAGAATAAACTATAAATTATCATGATGCTGTTTTCATTATCATACATTTGCAATTCATGTTTATTTTTTTTCATAAGTTTTGCAACTTAGTCACTGATTAGCGTATCTCACGATTGTAAACTCTGTAAAATTGATCATAATGTGCAAAGTAATTCCAAAACTGGAATTCGTAGATGCGCAAACGTATACCGTTTTGAGAACAGCTATAAAATCGCATAACCTGATCGATTGAATAGCACCTAATTTTAAAACAGTTCTGAGAACAGTTGGAATTATGCCATTCACAAGTTCTCCAATCTTTTGTGAGGACGACGGAGTGGCAGTGGGCGTGGTTTAGCAGAAACAACTATATATTTAAATATAACAAAACGCTGGGAATTTATACGCTATGACGGCGTGTTTGTGCTTTTGTTGTTTGTAAATAATAAATAAACATTTATTTTTATTACTATTTCTATGACATTTATTTTAGAAGTGTCAGGTTATTCGGTTAATTAAACACAGAGTAAAGGAACGTGTTAAGACGTGCTTCTGATGGCGTGTATTACATCACAGTACAGCTGACAGTGTGGGGGAGGAGTGACGTCACATTGGGGGATGGAGAGTGACGAAAATAACAAACAGGCTGTTTCTGGGTGTGGGGGTTGATAGCTGAAGGGCGAGCTTCGATTCTTCCCACAGTTATTTAATTAGTGTCTTGTAATTCTTTTTGTTTTGGGAAGGTCAGGCTGTTATTTCGAGCCTGTTGACGCTGGAAAAGAAAAAGTTGTTCTGTGATTTCGAGCACCAGAGCTGTGAAGTCAGGGCACGGTGAGTTTATTCCCCTCAGAATCAACAGCAAACTAGCCAGCGATGCTAAGCTAAGTAAGTTATATCGGGAAAGACAAACCGGTCAAGTTTTTTGTTTTTGTCTTGGTTTAAAGTCCTCCAGGTGGTGATCATCTGGCGGTAAGATGCAGAGCCACGAGCTAACGGCTTGCAGCCAACTGGAAACTATCTTTAGCTGGTTAACAGGTTAACAGTTAGCTTGCTAGCTCGTTGTTTTCACATTCACTATGTTTTTTTACTTCTTCTTTTGCTTTGGTTAATATACTGACCCATTTGTGCTTTTCTAACGAATCAATATAGGGTTGTAAACACGGACAAACTGTAAAAAACGGTATTGTTTGGTGGCGCAAACACAAAGAGAGGGGGAACTACATTATCCAGTAAAATCTGCTTTCAGACTCTTTTAATGCATTTTAGACTTTTGTAATTTCACCTTTCTTGATCTGTACTATGTCTGATTTTAAAAATCAATATGTACAGGATTTAATGACACAATAATGAGATTTAGATATTAGTAGTAGTAGTATTGTGTAATTTTAAGTCAAAAGAAGACGAGGATTATAGGAAGTGAGCTTTTACTTTGAGAACTTTATTACCAATTAAAAACTGTTTGTATAGTAGAGATGAGGTGGGAAATGATTCAGTTGCATATTACACTTGTGTGACTGACTTTACACTTCAATATTGATTATGTTGTAATAAATTTTTATAAATTAAATCCAAAATGGCCAGCCATGCAGGTTTAATTCCCAACCAATGTCCAAAACCCCAACCACTGGATGCAGTGCCGGTCCCAAACCCAGATAAAATGGCAGTGTTGCGTCCATCTTAAAACCTGTGCCTAGTTGTGTGTGGAACGGATGGCCCGCTATGGTGACTCCTTGACAGGAGCAGCCAAAAGACTAACTGCAACAACGGTGGCATAGTGGTTAGCACTATGCCCATGCACCCCCAGGTCTGAGGGTTTGATTCCCACTTCTGGTATGTGTGTGGAGTTTGCATGTTCTCCTTGGGCTTTGTGGGTTTTCTCCAGGTCGTTCGTCTCCCACAGTCCAAAGACATGCAGATTAGATTAATTGGCATTTCTAAATAAGTGTGTGTGCAGGCTCTGTGATTAATTAGCCCCCTTTTCAGGGTTCTCAGACAGGCTCCAGGTCCCTGCAACCCTCTTCAGGACAAGTGGTAAAGAAGATAAATGAATGAGTAATTAAATTAGATTAATTATTTACATTCGTATATGATTGCAATTGATGTGTTAAGTGTTACTCTTACTCTGTAATCCTGCAAGGTTAAATCCATCTATCTTACTTAACAGTTCCTCCAACCATCCATCTACGTAAACATTTAACCATCCACATGATCATCCTCCAAACTGACTGTCAACTGCCAAGCTGCCATATATCTGATCTATTCATCCATCCATCCATCTTCCCAACAATCCTTCTGTTCATATCTAATTTTGCCCTTACACCCATCTTACTACCCATCCATCTTACAATCCACTCATCACACTGTCCATCCATCACTCCATTTAATCACCTTACCATTCGTTTCACCATGCATCCATCTATTCATCCACCCTTCTGAGCATCTAACCACCTACCTAACCATCCAACCAACTGTCCATCCTTCCATTTATCTCACACTGCATGTATCTGTCTGCTCAGCCATCTGTCCAACCATTTATCAACCATCCAGAACTGCAATATAACAAATGCCAGAAGTTTTTCCTAAGACATTTATTTTACTCCCCTAGCATAAAATGTAAGGATTTGGTTCTTCGCATGCACATGTTTATCTGTTACTGTGCCTGTGGCTCAAGAGCTAGTTGTGTTGCTCTGTAATCCTATTCCCATCCCGTGTTTGAGTGTGTGCCAAAACATAGGTTTTTCTTAAGCTAGTCACAGGATTGCCCATGTGAGAGTGTAAATGACCTAAGTAACCTCCATACTCGATTATGAAAGGCTTTAAAGCTTGCTGGGTATTGGAATGGTTCAACAATTTTTTTTTTTTTTTTAGCAGTCTAGTGTTTGTTTAGTTTGTGACACAGTTCCTTTAGCCATCAGTGTAGACAGTCACTAAACTGCACTGATAAGATTTACTTTCAGGTTGAGATTATATGCATGGGCTTCAGGTTGTTTTTAACCCCTAATGTTATGTAGATGCAGGTATGTTCTTTTTATTTGTAAAAAAATCTTTTTTTTTAATTAGCTTGCATTTTTTGTTAGTCACCTCACATATTCATCTTAATAAGTCCTAAAGATTGCCCAGTACTTTACTTTGTAAGAAATGTATAGCATATTTGTTGTTAATGTGTTAACTTGTTTATACCAGCAGTCCAGTTCTGATATGAGATTCTTATAGTGTTAATACATCACCATATAACCAGAATGTTTCCATATCTCAAGTGGAACTTGTGATTTCGGGCTGTAGCCGTAATTTGCCTTCTTAACAAACAGGCCTGTCTGTTTTTATAGTCCACGGTGCATTAGCACATAACCAAAGTGTGATTATGATATCTTAACACATGCCTTTGGACCTTGCTGTTAATGTATTAACTGACAAAAAGAGATGTACAAGAACCACACTTATAAGGATGGTGATGGCCATGATGGTGACAGCAGCTATGTTTTTTACAGTAAAAGATATTTTTCTAGAGTTAAACCAAGTGATAATATTTTGTCCTGATTAGTGAACTCCCCCTTCTGTTTGAGCTGTAGCGCTACCCTTGGTAAATTAGCTCAGATACAAGGTCGATACAAGATTAGATTTTTTGGTCGATACAAGATACCAGTATTAATGCAGCTCTAATTTACAAGGCATGCTTTCATTTATTTTCTGTTTTCAATCATACAGATTGTATGTGCATTTGGACAGTGCTGGAATCAAATGAGGCTCCCCTTCTGGAACGTCACTTGTATCTAAAGCCAACTTTATTTTTTCTCTAAAACTACACTAATGATGCAAGGTTATTGTAATTTAAATTTAGAAATGATTAAATAACAAGAAAATACAATTTAAGGTCATGTTTCTTTCCTTTATTACCATGCCAGGTTTGGTATTTAATACCTTTGTCTATTTTCCGAAGATGACTTTTTACTGGCAGTCATAGCTAGCACGGACACAAATGAAACATGAGCTTTACTTGGGATTTGTCATACTTGTGTTTCTTTAATAATGACTGGAGCGGATGGGCATTGTTGACAGCAGTTTTTTTATTTTATTGATTGATTTATTGATACTTGGCCAACATTGAAATTCAGTGCTATAGAAAGTAAAACTGTCGACGGTTGGGATTTACTTTAGGAGATATTGTAGTGATAATAGGAATTTAACATTACATTAAAAGTTATAGTACAAATGAAGCCCTCGGGACTGCTTAGTTTTTTATAAAAAAAAAATTATATAATGTGATATTGTATGACTTTATTGGTTGTTTTATTTGATTTCCAGAAAATCAAAGAGTTTATATTTTTGTTTATTTCTAATTTATTGCAATTCAACAGCCATTGGAATTTTGTTTCCTATTTCACTATAACATTATAACACCAAATGGACTACTGTTCTGTCTATTTTTGGTCCTTCAGGAGAGACATGGCTCAAGAGACAAACCAGACCCAGGTGCCCCTGCTGTGCTCCACTGGCTGTGGCTTCTATGGAAACCCACGCACCAATGGCATGTGCTCTATCTGCTACAAAGACTTCCTGCAGAGGCAAAACACCAACGGCAGGGTCACTGAGACAGGTGAGAGACGTGTGGTGCTCTCACACCAGTAAAGAATTGCTGGCTATACTATTTTAGTAATTACACATGCTTGAATCAGTAGGTGGTGGATGTTAGAGCGTAGTCAGTCGCACTTAAGGATGGTCACACCTGAATAGGAGACCTAAATATTTCTAAAAAAAGAAATAAAGATGATGGGAAATTAAAAGTACACCATCTACTTAAAATGTAAGCTTAAAAACAAAACAACTCAAACCATGTTCCTTCGGTTCAATCCGATTTTATTTGTATATCACTTTTAAAGAAAGCAGCGCAAAGCAGCTTTATAGAATCTTTTTTTTTTAAGAGTACAATCAAATAAAAATTTTTAGTCTTGTAAATGTTCCAGTTGCTTCTGTGAGGTGAAAGCTGATGTCTTTCTTCTTGGCAGGTTGTAGCTACTCACCTACAGAACACCAAAGTTAGGATTTAGAATTAATCATACTTGTTAACGATTAACTAATCTTGTGCAGTAACACATACAAAACGACCCTTTATTTGTCACATATTGAAATTCTCTTCTTTGCACAGCCCAGCTTGTCCCTGTAACAGTGGCAACTTGGCAGAGCTCAGGCTTCAACCCCTGATGTTCTTATCCCAGATCCTTAATAAAAGTTGGGTGCTAAATAAAGTATTTTGTTTTTTTCCACCCCCAATTCCTCTTTAAATGTTGGTTTGGAGCTTTTTTTTTTTTTTTGGTGTAAAAAATGACAACATATTGACATCTGCTGCTGTTGATGTTGTTATTACTTAGATTACTGTTACTATTATCTATGGTAAATATAAAGCCTTATAAAAGCATATAAAGCCTTGTTCTTTTAGTTGTTGTCTTATTGGACAGGTAGGCCTTAACCTGACTACCTCTACCATCTGTTGTACAGTTAATTTAAAATGGTGCCACACCAAAACACATCGTCCTCAAGCTTTGTGTCCCAAATATGAATGACAAACAGGTCAGATAATTGCCAAATGTTTTAATGTTGAATGTCTGGTTTCTTTCCGATCTTTCTGTAGTGACGGTGCCTGCTGTGTCGTCCAGCCTCAGCAGTTTAGAAGAATCCTTGTGTGCTTCGTCGACCACAGTTACTTCTACAGAAATCACACAGGAAGAAGAAACATCAGGAGCTTCAGTCCAAGAGGAGCTAAAAACATCAGAAGTAACAGGTCCACCCTTTCTTTCATCACTCTGTATTGACATAAATCTTTCCAAGAATGGAGCAGTGTTTACAGCAGTTCAGGGCACTAAAAATGCCTCGCTATGTTTCCTGCACGCTTTCTCGCTCACAATCTGTGCTGCTGTTTGTTTGCCTTTGTTAAAGTCCAATACATGCACAAAGTCCACTGGCAAGCATCAAAATCCCTGCTTTATCTTTCAGTTAAAATTTTATAAAATTATTGAACCTTCAGAGTATGCATACACCAGATCAATGCAGTATTTCGTCAGAGTATATATAAAAAAAGAAAAAAATATGTGATAATATTGCCATATACACTACCATTTAAAAGTTTGGGGTCACTTTCTAACTCCATAATCGTTTCTTATTTAAATTTTTTTCTACATTATAAAGGAATGCTAAGGGCGTCCGAAAAATGCATTAATCTCCTTTGAACAGTTAATGGTGAGATGTGCCTATTACTTATGCTCTGTAAAGACTTCATAATGCCTCTAATCTGAGGTGCTGTAAATTGGTAATTTTTCAGGCTGATAACTCTAAATGAACATCTTGTCTGCAGCAGAGGTAGGTTTTGGTCTCTCTCTCTTTTAGGATGGCCTTCATGAAAGCCAGTTTCATTATGGTGCTTGACGGATTTTTCAAATGCACTTGACAATACTGTTCTTGCAAGAACTATTACAGAAAGGCTGACCTCTGTGTCTTAAAATAACATCTAACTGTTGTTTTTCTTGTTGTTACATAATTACCTAATTCCATATGTGTTATTTTATAGTTTTGTAATCCCCAGTATTGTTGTAGAATGTAGAAAATAAATCACTAAACAAAAACAAAGAAATTTGCAAGTGACCCAAACATTTAAACGGTAGTGTATATCGACTCACAATCTCTGCATTGTTGAAATCTGAGGTCACACATTCAGATGCTGCTGCTTCTTTCAATCCTTGTGCAGGTGGTTAGCTTTGAACACAATCGTCTCGCGCTCGGGAATCGTGCCTGAGTCCGCTTGCAGAGATTGTCGCAGGCACAATAGGGCACGGATCGACTTAAATATTAAAGCCAATTGTACCTGAGAAAGTAGATCGCTGTTTAGACCGTCGTCATCATGCTGTCTGCTCTTGAGATTTTTTCTGAAATATCAATATTAGGCATAACGCCAAGGTAAACTTCCTCATCTTCTTGTGTTTAATGGCAGCTCACAAACCATAACAACTCTCCGATACCTCCACTTGCTGTATTGGAAAGTGTAAATATGCAAGTGTACCTGAGAACGGAAAGCTAAAAATAATGTAATTGCCGGCCAGCGGACGAGTGGGGAGGTGGTGCATTCGTTCCTGGGCACAGTACAAATCACTTTTGCCAAATGTGAAAACGAATGTAGAGTGAACTAGTTAGGACTTTGTGTTCCCATGAACAAGCCAAAATTAGAAATAATAATTCACTTTTCTCTACTCTGTGTCTCACCTTACCATGACTCACAGCTTCTCTGAAATATGACTAGAGTTTTAAAGAATAGATGGTTACAATGAATAGGTTTAGCCGGGTTTGAAGCTATTCAGTTTCTTGGGCTCTCATGTAGAGTGTTAGCATTCCATCTTTTATAAATATTGATTACGACTCGTGTGGTATTTCAGGGCTGCATAATAGATCTTTTACTTTTTCTTTTTTTCATTTCAATACTGAAGTTCCTGATATTTCTATAGTTTCTGTAGTATAAATTGCTCTCCATAATTTTATCAAAAATTTAATTAATTTAATATTGTCACTCATATTGTGAAATGTTTTTACATGGTATTTTGTATTGATTGTACTTTATATCAAGATAAAGTGTACATAAATTAAATGTTTCTTAACCTGCCTTTTTTTTTTCTTGTCCTTATCCTTAGGATCAGACTCATCCTCACAGCCAGCTACCCCTGAACCAGAAAAATCCAAACCCAAAAAGAACCGTTGTTTTACCTGCCGCAAAAAAGTGGGGCTGACGGGTGAGAGACGTTTGTGTGTAACAGCTTCTTTTAAATGACCTAATGCTGATTTCTGCATTGGCATTTGTGATTCATATTGTGTTTATCTTTCAGTTCTGTCTGGGAACTACTTTATTCATAAAGACTAACATATGCAAATTTAGTTCAGGTTATTGTAAACATGTCATTTGCATAATTCTTTTATTCCAGGTTTTCATAGATTATTAGCTAACAAAATCAACAAATTCATAAAAGCATTATAATACAACATACAATACTTAACAATTAACAGTAGATACAGGTAACAACGTATAGAAGAAATAAGACCAAAAAAAATTCCCTCTAAACCTGCAGCAGCATAACAAGGATGGAATTATTTTTATTTTTGTAATTATTTAGCTGCTGCTGCCTTCAAGGGAATTATTTTTGGTCTTGTTTTTTCTATACTTTGGTGTACTTTATCTACAACAGTTTAATATTGTATGTTGTATTATACATCGGGGCCCAAAAATTTATACAAATTTCAACAATAAAAAAGCTATGCATAAAATGTTATTGCTAAATTCATATAAACATCAAAGGGTAGCTGTAAGTGATGTATGAATTATGCAATCAAAGTGGTCACCGTTAGCATCTAGACACTTTGGATTTCGGCAAACTACATGATGAACAACATTGACTAGAGCAGGGGTCGGCAACCTTAAACACTCATAGCCGTTTGGAAAACACTGGGAGCCACAAAACCCTTTTGACATCTAAAATAAAGATAACCCTGCATTTATCATTTTTTACCTTTATGCCATGTATAAAAAACTATAGTGGGTTCCATTTATGTAATCAATGAACTGCTACAAAGAAAACAAAATTTTACTTTTAAATAAAATACTTAATGTCTATTTGTCCTTCTTGGTTAATGAATTAGCGCGCATGATTTATTAATCCGCACACACTTTTTTTTTTCCTTCTTTTTTTTTTCTTTCTGTACTACATGACCCCTGGGGGGCTCCGTACTTTTTATTTATGAAACCTAAAAAAACTAACTTAAATTATCCACCTGCAGCGAAATTAAAATGCCGTCTGCTTCTGTTTGCCATCATCCTTTTATTGCATGTTCTGGAGGGAGCAGTCAGCTGTCAACCAAAAAAAATGGAGCTCGAAAAAAGATTAATATCTTAATGATAATTTATTATCATTATTATCAACGATGATATCATATTAATATGACACAATAATTTAAGCTTCAAGTGAATAAATTATTATTATATAGGCTAGTAATCTGTAAAAAGTAAATAGATATCTGTAGATTTTTAAGCAATTATTATTATCAATAATATGAAGAAAGTGACGTCAGCGCTGGTGACTTTGAATGACATTCCCTCCACCGACATTCACTGCAAACAGAGCAGGGAGTAGGGAGCACCCTGTGAAATACACTTTGGAATAGAACGCAGCTTAGGGCTCGAAATGTCCAATAAATTGCCTGCCGGCAGGTGTCGCACATTGGCAACTGCGATGCATATTTAGAGCAACAAAAAATTTAACAGTTTTTATTTTAATGTTACACCATAATCTTCAAATTTAAAATTACATTCCGGAGCCGCGCGTTGCCGACCACTGGACTGCAGTGTCCAAAAGGATTGCTCTGCAAGATACTTCAAAAGCTATGCAGAACTTCAGGTTCGAACATATAAATTAATGCGAATGTTAGTGTTGGTGGTTCTGTTCCAAACAAACTTTGGCATTTTCATCCAACATTACACACATTTTAAATATATAATCTGACACTGCTCGAATGTAAAGTGTGCTTTTGTAAAGTGACTACTGACATCTGACATCGGAAAGATAATACTACACATTGCTGCCATAATTCAATTCGATTTTATAAAAAGAGCGTAGATGATAACTGGTAAATTGTGTCTACATTTTCTGGGTTCGCTGTATTGCTGTAAATGTATGTTTTAGGAAGCTCTGACACTGGACTCCTTCAAAACACACAAAATAGATTTCTCCTGTCAGAATTTGCAGATTGACAAAAATTTTGTGTTCAATCAGAAAGGTTGTTAGAAGACAGTTAGCTTAATAGCTTGCGTTAGCTGTGAACTAAACAACACAGACGATTTAGAAACAATTAGGAAGCAATTACTAAGGAGACAAATTGTTGTTTAAGATGGCATAATGTTATAACAATTGTTAGAGCTCCTGTGACAGAGTGAAGTATAGGTAAACGTTACAGTGCTGTTATGCTCTATATCATAACTCAATATGGCTCATGTCCAATCAGCTTTATCGGTTGGACTTAGTATAAACCAGTAATATACAGCAGTTAGTTCTGGTCCTCTGATTTGAATGGACAGTGTTTATATTTATTGTAATGGCACTTCCAGCCACATTCCAACTGAAATCATTACTATTACTACTACAAATCACAACCATGCAAATATACAGTATAAATGCTTGCTTGCTTGCTTGTGTGTGTTATTTCTGTATTAATAATGTAATATTTTCAGATTTTACAACACTTATCCATAGATATTTGGCAGTGAATGGTAATTCCCATACCTGCCTGAGAATCAATGTCAGGTCCTTGAGAGAGGCCTTTAATGCTGGTTGCTTTCAGTCTCAGAGGTCTCTTAAATAAAATAATCATCCTAATCAAAGCATCTATTCATTTCTGTTTATCTGCATATCGCAGGTTTTGACTGCCGCTGTGGAAATGTGTTTTGCGGTGTTCACCGATACTCAGACCTCCACAATTGCACCTTCGACTATAAAGCTGACGCGGCTGAGAAAATCAGGAAAGAAAACCCGGTCATCGTTGGCGAAAAAATTACAAAGATTTGAGACGATGCTCATGGACAACCCCAAGTCCTTTTCCTGTTCCATCATTTCTTCCCCATTTTCTTCCTCTATGCCACATTGCACGGTGGACCTCTGAACAATACCAGCACAAACCATTGAACCATACACACCACACAGAAGTACTTTTTTCAACTTAGCAAATATATGTTGTTGTTGTTTTTTTTTTTTTATCTGTTGCTATTGTTTTTTGTAAAAATATTACAGAAATCTAGATTTATACAATCATATTATATTTTAATTCCAATGACTAACAGAGCTATGTTGAGACTACTTGAGGGGCGGGTCTTCTCTCAAGTCTATAAACAAAGATTGCATGTTAAACAAGCAAGGATATATTTCTTTACATAAAGAATAGCAACACGAGTGGCAGATTTTCTTTCACTGTAATGGCTTAAAGCATGTAAGGAACATTTTATCAGCTGGCTTTGCCCTCTAAATTTTGTTGAAATATTAAAAGTTTATAATCAATAATAGAGAAAGTTTTGTGAGTGTGTAAGCATGTGTAAATGTATACTGAGTTGCTTTTGCAGATTTACAGTTAGAGACTAGCACATCTGGCATGCACAGTTTGTCAGCTCCCTGATGGTGATGGAGCAGCTTAGTGCTAATGTCTATGATTGCATCAGTTCAGCTTATCTATTTGCAATCCATCAGGATTGTTGACTGGCGTTGATGCACCTGGTACAGTAATTTCTCCTACATGTGTAGGAACACAGATCTAATCAGTACTAGCCCTGTGGAGGTCCCTTTTCTCGGACTGATGAGTGAGAAGGCCCTCTATGCACAAACTGTCTGTAGCAACAGATTGGTTACAGTCTAACTTATATAATAGATAAAATATCAGCTCATTGTGTGAGTGTGTGATTTTGTTATGGAGCTGGAGATGTTAATCTGCATTTGCTTTATTAGTGATTGGTTGTTTTCCTTTAGAGACTATAACTAATTCTTTTATTAAAAATATTGTAATGTGACCACAAATAATAATGATGATGCTGCGTGTTATTTTATTTTCACTTTTTTCAGCCTTGATCTGAATAAAGCAACACTTTTCTTGGCTTATTTTTGCTGAGTCATTTGCAATCTGTTTTAATTTATTGGCTGAATCCTAAACGCATTTCTAGTGCACTAGACAGGCTGCACTAAATGCTGTGGAGAGTCATTGTTTCGTACCATATAGAGTGTCCTGGCGTTAGCAGTCAGGGGGCATTTGGTTTTAGCCAATCAATGAGCGCATCTGGATAAGGGAGGATGCGCGAGGGAGTCTGTGATTGGCTCGTCACTAACACGTCGTTCGGTGTTGCCAGGTTATATAATTATCACGATTATTTTGTAATACACATTAAGATTGGCAAATGGTAATGTTAATTAATAAATGTTTAATGATTATACATTTATTAAACCGTCTACTTTAAATTGTGTTCTGTTTTTTTAAATTGTGGATATTATGGAAAACTAAAAATACACCCTGGCAACTTTGTCTGAGGAGGCGGTGACTTCACATGGCTGCTGGCAACATCTGGAGAGCTTTATTAACACTGTTGCTTACTCTGAAAAGTGCTCCGGAGTTTAACTGCAAATCAAAAATGTCTTTTATTAAAGTAGATGAAAAGTCGGACTTTTCTTTACACAACCTCCCTTACGGAGTTTTCACCACCCCTGACAATGTAAGTAAACGAAATGCATTTTTATGGATTTTTTTTTTTTTTTTTTTTGCAATTTTGTGCATTAAACTCTTATAAATTAATTAACTAATATTGGATGTCGGATGTTGAGGCTCGGCGGAGGATCGGAGTGGCCATCGGAGATCAGATTCTGGACCTGAGTGTAATTAAACACCTCTTCACCGGACCGGAACTCTCTCGGCACCAGCATGTGTTTGATCAGGTCGGCTTTACTGCATGTAGTTTGGATCGCGCGCACGCGTGTTCTGCATAATGTATTAAAGCTCGTGCGTGCGTGTGTTTCAGCCCACTCTGAATGCGTTCATGGCGTTGGGTTCGGGCGCGTGGAGAGAAGCTCGAGCGCTCATACAGGCGCTGCTGCGCGCGGAAGAGCCAACCCTGAGAGACAGTCACGAGCTCAGGAGCAGGTAAACACACATACACACATGAACATCCTTGTGAGGACCGTCCAGGCGCATATTTATAATCATAGGACCACCTATTGAACGAGTCAAAACTGTCAGATAGTACTGTTCTTGTTTGGCTGTCAGTTTAGGTGCCATAATCTTTTGCTTTAAACTTTTCCATAACCTTAACCCAGACCTGCCTGGTATGTTCCTTGGGCTAATAATCTCTAACAAACCTGTAAGGGCTTCTCCTCTGAAGGCCTATCAGACAAAAAAATAATTATAATAAAATACACTTATGGTTATAGTTGTAACTTGACAAAATGTGGAAACATTCAAGGGGTATGAATACTTTTGCAAATCACTCTATCTACCTATCTTTTCATCCATTAATCTATCCTTCACTCTTAGATGAACTCTTAGATGGCCAATCCCACCATTTACCAGAGCAGTTGAGAAAATCTATGACAATGAAGGGATCTAGTTTTCTAGTAACCATTACAACTCATTGTAGTAACTCACTTAAAACCCATTTTTTGTTTTCTGTGTTTTTTTTATGTATTTTTTATTTTTATTTTTTATAAACATGCACAGGGCTCATGATTTTGTGCAGTAAAGAGTGACATCCTTTTCTTCAGCACAAAATAAGCAATATGATAACCTGAATTTTTTGATGTAACTAGGCTCTCCAATAACACATACCCACTATACTTAAATATAAGCCCATGTTTAAATAGATTTTTTAAATTGCTATTGACCTTTGCTGTGTTGCCAGCACAGATCTGTGCCACTTGAGGTTTAAGGGTTTTAAGCAGTAAATCGGTTTTTATCAGAGGATTTCTCCCTTTCCAGAGCTTTTGTGGATCAGAGCATGGCAGTGATGCATCTCCCGGCTGAGATTGGTAAGTGTTATGCAAAATCTTTGTGCCTCGAAGATGGCTCAACTTGCGCTAATGCACTTTTTATCATTTTCTTTGTACGTCAGCCTGTATCTTTGTATGGTCTGTACCCAGACCGTATGGCCTTGTTTTCTTATGTGTGGTATAATTACTGTACAGGCCAAGTCTATCTATCAAGTGTTTTCCAATAAAAAAATTATATTTAACAGCACTGTTGCACCTTGGGGTTGGGGTTCAAATCTCACCGCCAGTCTGTGTGCATGGAGTTTGTTTGCATATTATCTCCATGCATGGTTTCTTCAGGGTATTCTAGTCTCTTAATGACATGTTTGGAAGCTGATCAGTGTTTGCAGAATTGCCCATAACCTGTGCATGGATGTGTGAGTTTGTGGACCTGTAGGTTGTGTGAAGTTATGCAACATTTCAGCAAATTATCATATGAGGACAAGACATTTCCTCCCAAGTACAATGTCTGTATATGCTTGTACAATTCTCAAATAGGGGATGTTTTATGTAATTCTTTTGCCATTTTTTTAAATGTCTGAAAACGTTAATTAGGTTATCAGGTGATAATAAAGAGAAACTGTCAGAAGAAATTGCAGTGTACACAACAGTAGTAGCCAGGTCTCAAGAGGTAAAAATAAAATAATATTTAGCACAATAATTTGTGGCACAATGGATCATTTCTGGTCATATGTAAGGTACCTATTTGTGAGGTACCAAAAGAACAGCTGTTTTATATAATTTTTATTTATTTATTTTAATATATTTCCCTTTTAATTAGCTATTAAATTAATTATTCCCTTTTAATTAGTTATTATATGTGCTAAAAGTCCATAAATAGACTGGTATGACTAAGAGGTCATTTTTATTCTACACATTTTCCTGACTTATAAGTAATTATTATAATAAATGTGTTCACTATAAAATATATAGCATGCCTAACATTTTTTTTCTGTGCTAGATATAGATTATGATTACTTTAATATTAAAATAGCCACTTTAATTCTCATTTATTTCATTATTAAAAAAAATTTAATCCATCACCACACAAAGTTCTACATCAAAGTCAAACTGGGACTTGTGATAAAATTTCTCTCGAATAAAAACCTAGAAATATTTTAACTTGGGGATAAAAAACAATAACGAGACAGAGGGTGGAAAACAACACTATAATTTTTTTTAAATTATTTTTTAAACAACAATAAATTAAATTCAAGACTAACAAACATCCTCCTTGAAGTCACAGAAATCTGTTCACCACACGAGGGCACTGTACCCCACCTCCAGCCTTTCATTTTGCACATATGACTTATTACTTGGTTAAATTCAAATTCAAATTTTACATGGTTACTTGGTTTGATTCTGTCAACTTTTAGTATTTTAACAACACAGCTTCAACTTCTCTTTGCAAGTCTTTCAAAAAGTCTTTTTCTACCATTTTGTCCATCTTTTTCTTTCTTTAGGCGATTACACTGACTTCTACTCATCTAAAGACCATGCCACTAATGTTGGGATTATGTTCCGGGGCAAAGAGAACGCACTGATGCCAAACTGGTGTGTAACCTGTTGGTAACTACCAGCAAACATTAGATGCATGCTTTTCACAACTTTATTTAGTGGTGTGTGAACTTTAAGCAAATTAAGCAGGACAGCAAATTGGGGCAGAGATGCAATAGATTAAAGAGTACGACCAAGAGGTTTACAGCCTGGAACCTTATGAAGCAAAAATTGTTCAGGAAAAGTAAGTTAAAAGCATGACCAGTATCTCAAGTGACTGAACTAAAGCATTGTATCTGGTACTTGCAAACACTGTCTTTATACCGTAAGTAACATATTTGTGCATGCATACTCCAGAATCCCCAATATTTTGTAAACAATCAGTAACCTGTCATGTCCAGTACTACTGTCTACACTTAACATGTTGCATTATGATAGCACTGTACAACAAGCATGGCTAAAAAGGTCTACTACGAAACAAGTCATTAACATATAGTGCCACGAAAAAGTATGTGCCCCTTGCTGGTTGCTGTTTGCATATTTGTCACACTTAAATTTGGATCATCAAAAAATGTTAATATTACACAAACATAAGCAACGTGAGCAAATACAACATGCAGTTTTGGGACAAAACCTGTAAAAAGTACCTGACCCTATGTGAAACGAGTTCCAAGGTGAAAGTCTGACCAAAAAGAACACAATGGTTCGTTTCACATTTGCCAAAAAACATAGATCATCTTCAAGAATTTTTGTGCAAATATTCTGCCGAGTAATGAGACAAAAGGTAAACTTTTTGGAAGATCTGATTGTCTTGATTTACCTCTCGTTAGTAAACTTGCACAGAATTATATAAAAAGAACATCATACAAAAAGTCAAACATGGTGGTGGTAGTGTGATGGTCTGGGGGTGCAGCTTCAGGATCTGAAGGACTTGCCATAATTGATGGAACCATGAATTCTGTGCTCTACCAGAAAATAAAGAATACTGAAGAAGGATGTCTGACCATCAGTTTGTGACCTTAAGCGCATATCCACCTATGAATGGCTCAAAACAAAAAAACAAACATTTATGGTTTTGGAATGGCTTAGTCAAGTCCAGACTTAAATCCGATTGAGATCCTTAAACAGGCCATTCATGCTCGAAAACACTCCAATGTGGCTGACTTAAAGCAATTAAAAAAAGAAGAGTGGGCCGAAATTCCTCCACAGTGATGTGAAAGACTCACTGCCAGTTATTTCAAATGCTTGATTATAGCCGTAACCAGTTATTGGGTTTAGGGGCAATGACCTTTTCACATAGGGCCAGGCAGGTTTGGACAGCTTTTTTTCCTTAATAAATTAAATTATTTAAAACCTGCATTTTGTATTTACTTGGGGTATCTTTTGGAAATATTAAAATTCGTTTGTTGGTCTGAATCATTTAAGTGTAACAAATATGCAAAGGAAAAAAATCAGGACAGTCGAGTGCATTTGCAAAACCAATTAAGCATCAAGATGAAATGGGCTCTTATGAAAAATATTCCAGGAAAGCAAAACCAAAACTTAGCTCAGCTGTGAAGTTCATTTAGAGTTACCAGCCTCAAAAATCACGAATTAACAGCACCTCAGATTAGAGCCGTTATGAAGGATTTACATAGCATAATCCGTTGTCATTGATACTAAGATAAAGGTGACAATTTAAGTTATGATAAATGTATTATTTAGTCAATATTTTTTATTCAATGGTTTTTATACCAAATTTAAAAGTTTGCACAAAACCAGGCTTTCAAGTATTAGACATGTTTGTAAGAATACGGCTTTTCCACATTAGAGCTTTCACTGTGTGCACTCAACAGCTGTTTTATGGTGCTTAGGCAAACAGTTAAATTGTCAAGTGATGTCAAGTAAGCAAATACATAAGAGTCTTGAATTAAACAATTACTGCAGTGATTAAAATGTTTCACCTGAAAACAATTATTTTTTAACTGTATCTGATGTAGTGTGTAGCTTATTTCTTAAACAGCCCTGTCAGAAGATGTATGCCATTGTCATGGAAAGGATATTACTGTGTTTCAGAAAGGTGAAATTATTGACGTGCATCAAAGCAAAAGAAACAACTATGGAGTTATTATAGAGAAATGGCTGTAATTGGGTTAACTACTGTCTAACTTACTGTAACCTGGAAGGATATTGCTAAACCAACTTGGCATAAGTAATGTAGTCCAAAAAATTATGAATGACCATGATTGGAGATCATTTAGATGCTTGGTCAAGTTTTATTGGAAAATAATGCAACAGTAGAAACCGCAGCTATTTTTAATAGTAAAAGTAATAGCATCTCCACACTCACAATTGGGCGGGAACTGTATTTGGCATTGTAAATATCCATTGGGCATATAACATGAAAGAGTGGCTTTGGGAGCATGAGGAATCATTTTCACACATGAATCGGTAACCACAGAGTCACCCAATTGAAAACTGTATATGCTAGAGAAAACTGTATAGAATGGCTTGACTCTCCAGTCATCAAAATCTCAGCCATGAATTAATGCAGCTCTAGGGGAGAATCAAATGTTGTTAAGTTGCATAATGTTTGATACAATGGCACAGTAAATGCACATCGTAATCTAAGCTACAGGCGATACAACAAAATATGAGTGTTTGAATTTTTTCTTTTGTTCAGGCAATTTAAAAAGATAATTAATACAGCTATCTACTAAACCATTTTAACAGCAGCACATTGGATGAAATCAGGCATACTCGGGTAAATTAATGTTAAAGTGTGATCTCTGTGACTTTGCCCTTGGCATGGATGTGGTGCACTGGTTTAATCTTCTGGGATTTTTACACACAACAGTCTCAAGAATCCAGACAGACTGGTGCAGTAAAAAATGAGTCAGCAACAGTTCTGTGGGTGAAAATTCAATGTTGATGGGCACGTCGTGAGCTTAAAATTTTAAAATTGCAAGTAAAAATGCTTTGTGCTCGCTTTACTCATGTTATAAAGGATGGAATTAAAAGTGGTACTGTAGCCAGCCTCTAGATGGGGTCAGAGACATTTTAGACGTTTACTCGCTGTAATGTTCATCAAACACAGTCACTAAATGCCTTAATATCTATTAATAATCAAAATAATTGCCCAGTCGGAATAAAAATGTATCATACAAAAAAACAACAACACATTAGTCAGAACAGACTGATCAGATCCAGCCCAATTGGAAACAGAAACATTTAATAATCTATTTAGTAGGAAACATATCGATTATTAGCCATGTAGACACACCCATCACTTATCTCTTGTCTGAATAAATCTATTCTTTCTATGCATGTTTTCCCCCTGTGGAAATAGTATTAGGTGTTGTCATGAGTTTCCGGGAGGAACTTTTTCTTAACTCTCCTCCCACCAGTTTCCTCCACTGGAACTCTGCCTGTGGAAAGGGTTCTGATTGCCTCATTGTTTCATACATAGGAAAGAATCTATCCAATCACAGATGAGACTGAAATCCTGTAGCCAATAACAATACAGAATTTATCAGAAAAGATGGGAAGCCTAACCTAGCCTTAAAATATGTCACAAATACCCTTTTTTTACTTCTTATGTTATATTCCTGGCAGATTACACACTTCACACTTCTGTAGGCAGAACCACTTTTCGCATGTCTAAAATCTCATTACATTCTTTCTGCATGTAACCACACATGTTATTTTTCACTTTACTGTACCAAAAACATACCTAACTGTGACCTTAAAATCAAATTACGTACTGACCCATGATTTTGTATATTGTTACCCTAGCTTCTAGTAATAACAGTCATCATGCCATTTAATTAAATCTATAAAATGCATCAAATCTTTCTCAGTCAAACTGCAAAATGTGTATATTTTTCCCCATCGTCCTGTAATTTTAAGTGGTAGGAAATCAAAACCTTGTCTGAACCTATTTAAGCAGATTTTAAGAAATCATTATGCATGTATGTCTTTATTCTGTCCTTGTCTGTGTCCCTGTCTTGTTAATGGTTTATCCCCCTGTCGCGTCTGTGTGTTTGTTTCACTGTAATGACTCAATGTTGTATATGTGCAGTTCTTACCCTTTGTTTCTCATCATTCCTGTTTTCCCTGTTTTTTTTTTGTTTTTTTTTAGCATCATCCTGCTTTTGTCCCCTAGTCGTCTTTGTGTCCCTGCTCATGGTTTTCTCTGGATTGTTGTCTGCATATGTTTTTTCTTATCATTATCATTACTATTATTAAGTTTAATTAATGAAATATGAAGTTAAAATGAGGACTTTTGATTTTTTTTAAATGAAGTTAAGGGGTTTTTGGGGCTCTGTAAGAAAATGCCAATTTAGTTTGCAAGCTGTTTTTGCCTCACTTTTAAATTTACAAACATCCTTGTTCTTGGTGTGTGTGTGTGTGTGTGTGTGTGTGTGTGTGTGTGTTCCAAGTCATTTGCTTGCATATTTTGCCTGCTATGACAAAATGTCACCCTGCTGAGACCCCCAGGAAAAAAGTGCTAGAGATTTTGGTGTTATTTACATGCCCCAGGGCCCTTTTGCATTTATTTGCTATATAGAGAGCAAAATAATGGAGTGATACAGGAACAAAGAGTACTCAACTCATCTTGGTCTCTTTTGTGTCTCTGCACACACTGTGGCACCTTCAGGGGCTAGAAAACCTATCACAGTGTTTTAGGAAAAGGAAGAAAGGTAAGGAATAGGGCAAGGTGTTTCTCAGTATTTGTTCTTTTGGTGTTAAGTGTTCTTGATACTTCAGCACAGCAGTGACAGATGGGGCACGTCCATGCTATATTTTCTGATCTAATTTTAACTGCATGGAAATTCACAACAAAAACTGTACAATACAAAGAATTTAATATTTTTTTACATTTAGTACAAGCAATACTCATCAAACTGACATTTATTCTCATATTCTTACACCGTAAGTTAGGGTTAATGACAAAGCAGTAACTTTCAGTATTCTGAAATCACTGATGACACCAGTAATCATTTTTGTCTTCAAACAGATGGAGGAGGAGAGATTATTGGAATGTATGTCCTTGTTCCTTGAGCTATTTAGAGAGAAAAATGCAAGGATGAATGGACAGATGATGCAAGTTTGGCTAAAAAAGCTGGAGGGGATGGGATGGATGGATGGATGGATGGATGGAATAATGCTGTTTCTGCTTTTCAGGCTGAGGCTGCCAGTTGGCTATCACGGGCGAGCTTCATCTGTTGTTGTTTCTGGAACTCCAATCAGAAGACCCCAAGGTCAGATGAGGCCAGACACAGGTAATCACATTCACACACACACACACACACACACACACACACACACACACACACACACACACACACACACACACTATATTAATCAAGATAGTTATACAATTTGACAATATAAAATTGGATTAGACTAATTAATTTAAAAATTGTGGATCGCCAGATCTAACCGAAAAAATAGATTCAACACATAGATAATTTAAAGGAACACATTTAACATACTGTATATAACACCAGATGTGTTAATACAAGTTCATCATCCAACCCTGTACAGGATCTAAAATAAATGAACTTGTCACAGTCACTGATGTAGTAGTACTACAGGGCTTGGATAATGAAACTGAAATGTCTGGTTTTTGACCACAATAATTCATTAGTATCGTGTAGGGCCTCCTTTTGTGGCCAATACAGCATCAGGTTGTTTCGGGAATGACAGATACAAGTCCTGCACAGTGGCCAGGGGGATTTTGAGCAATTATTTTTGCTGAGTGCAAGCCTAGTCACTATGCAATGCTGGTGGAGGAAAATGTTCCCTGACTCGCTCCTCCAAAACACCCCAAAGTGGTTCAGTAATATTTAGATCTGGTGACTGTGCAGGCCATGGGAGATGTTCAACTTTACTTTCATGTTCATCAAACCACTCTGTCACCAGTTTTGCTGTGTGTATTGGCGCATTATAATCCTGATACATGGCCTTCAAGATACAATGTTTGAACCATTGGGTGCACATGGTCCTCCAGAATGGTTCGGTATTCCTTGTCAGTGACGCGCCCATCTAACACCAGTATTGGGCCCAAGGAATGCCATGATATTGCAGCCCAAACCATCACTGATCCACCCTGGGCTTCACTTTGTGCATGCAACAGTCTGGATTGTACGCTTCTTTGCGGCTTCTCCACACCGTAACTCTCCCAGATGTGGGAAAGACAATGAAGGTGGACTCATCAGAGAACAATACATGTTTCACGTTATCCGCAGCCCAAGATTTTTGCTGCTGGCACCATTGAAACTGACGTATGGCTTTGGCATGAGTGACCAAAGGTTTGGGTATAGCAGCCCGGCCATGTACATTGACCCTGTGGAGCTCTCGACGAACAGTTTTGGTGGGAACAGTGAGTTGGGCAACTGTGGCTACACGGCTGTGAGTTGATTTTATAGCTGTGGTTATACAATCCCTTTAATACAGCTACCTCTTGCGTCCACAGTTACTCCTGTTGGATGTAGTTCGTCCTTCTTGGTGGTATGCTGACATTACCTTGGATACCGTGGCTCTTGATACATCATAAAGACTTGCTGTCTTGGTCACAGATGCACCAGCGAGACGTGCACCAACAATTTGTCCTCTTTTAAACTCTGATATGTCACCCATAATGTTGTGTGCATTGCAGTATTTCAGGCAAAACTGTGCTATTACTCTGCTAATTAAACCTTCACACTCAGCTCTTACTGGTGGAATGTGCAATCATTGAAGATTGGCCATCAGGCTGGTCAAATTTAGCCAACACTGAATTGGCCAGTGATTCAGTTTCATTGTCCAACCGCTGTATGTCTACTGTATATAGACCTATACCACATACCTAAACATTGTTGCAGACCAGGCACACTCCTTCATGGCAATTGTTTAAGGATAGGTTACCAAACATGAAAGTGTTTTGACTTGGCCTTCAAATTCACATAGTCTTAGTCTGACGAGCATCGTGTCAGGACTTTACTTTTATCTTTTCAGGATGCTTTGGGGCCAGATACACAGCACTTTTAAAGGTCATATAGAGTTCATGTCTCTAGGTTAAAGTTGCTATGGCAGCACAAGGAAGACATGCACAGAATTAAGCAGGGTATTTTAATGTTATGTTTGATCTGTGTGAAAAAAAAAATGTAAAAAAAAAATGACTCCACAAAATTCACATGGGAATTTGCTCAGATCACTTACATCAAGGTGGTTTCTGGGGGTATTTCATTCATTACATATCCATAATACTTGTCTTTGATCAACTTTTTTTATGTAGTCCATTGTGCTGACAATTAAGGCAGGCCTGACACTACAGGGATATTAAAAAGCATAGAGTTTTCGAGATGATGGTAAAGTACAGGAGATCTACTGCCTACTCAACTGACTATATTGCTAACATAAATGACCGCAATTGTTATTTTTGTCATGTTGTCATTCTTTTTTATGTCTGTTTTTCAGCAAAGCCTCCTGTGTTTGGGCCATCAAAGCAGCTCGACATTGAGTTGGAAATGGTGAGAGCGCCTCGTTACAGTATGCACCAAAATATACAGTACTGAAATGAGTTACTGTGTTTCAGTACTGTATATTTTGGTCCATAGTGTATTTAGTATTTTTATGGCTACCATTTCACTCTATTAAGCAGTCAGATTTATCATAATGGCTATAAACAGTCATTTTCTTGCCAGCCTATCTTTTGTCTATGTCGTAAAGCTCTTAAAGCTAATAAGATGAAAAAGGCAGCTTGTTAAACAACTGAGAAACCACGAAGAGAAACACTTTCCATCCTGATGGCATTCTTTAAACGATCACTCATACGGACAGAAGCCTTCTTTCATAAATATCAACTATAAAATATACACATGTACTGTATATGAAGAAATATACACTAAAGTTTGGACACACCTTCTAATTCCACGGTCTTTCCTGATTTTTATATCTTTCTACATTGTTAAACAAATGCTGAAGACATCCAAAATATGCAATAATCTCTTTTGAACAGTTGATAGAGATGTCAGCTACTGTATCTGAAGGGCTGTTAATGGGTGATTTTTAAGGGTGGTCCTTGATGTCTTAAAATAATGACTGACTGTTGTTGTTGTTGTTGTTACTTAATTACCTAATGCTATATGTGTTCTCATAGTTTTGAAAAAAAATCCAAACGTGTCTAAACTTTTGACTGGTACTATATGTTTTGCAAGATTCAGAGTCATGCACAAGTCCTAATAAATGAGTTCTTATAAAAATCATCACATGTTAGAAAGACTGCATTAATATACCTATAATTTGACTTATAGTCAGGACCACTATCAGATCCTTTATATTCAGAAAATTTACCAACACCTTTAAGTCCAAACATATTTAACATTGGTGTATAATGGAGATAATATAACAGACCATTTGATTGTTTTAATATATGATACTCCTTTGGTCACTTTTTAAAATGTATTTATACTAGCATATACATTTTAATTTAACTACACACAGAATGCTAAAATCACACTGTATTGAGTCTCCGTATATGTGTGTGTTTTATAGGCTTTCTTTGTGGGTCCTGGAAACAAACTGGGCGAGCCGATTTCCATCGAGAAAGCCCATGAACACATCTTCGGTATGGTGCTAATGAACGACTGGAGTGGTGAGTAGGATGTTCCTCCTCTGCTTTATTATGAAGAGAAATCAAATCATCTGGTCAGACTCCGACCCGAAGTTCCTTTTTATTGAATTGTAGCCAACAGATAGACTGCGGTCAGTGTGTATATATATACAGAATAAATTTTAAATGTACATGAAATTTATACAGTGACCATCATCTGGGCAAATTACCAATAAGTACAACTAGAAGAAGTATACACCTTGTATATTACATGAGAAAAATGGTTAACACCGGCTCAAGCTAGCACGAAGGCTATTGTGACTTAAAAGTCCCCAAATTTATTAATTCTTTAAGGTTTTAGAGGTCCCCAAAATGTGTGTAAATGTTCCAGATGAAAATACCCCTTAGATAATGTACTTGTTTATACCCTAAACTTCCTCTGGTAAACTCCTTATCCACATTAGTATCTATGTAAGGGTTAGTCCACACGAAGCCGGTGCGTTCCCTATCCGATAATTTTTTTCCCTCGTTCTAAAAAAAAATTGTGTACACACAAAACCACTGAAAACGGTGTAGTATATATGCCAGACCAGTATGGGGCGCTGTAATTCTGCCATAGAGATACACTATACACGGAGAAGAAGACTTTGAGCATGCGTATAACCTTCAAGCTGTATACGAACCAAGATGGTGTTGTCCATTATCGCTTGTTGCTCATAACAGTTGCATAGAAACAATAGATTTTGCTGTAATAAAGCTAGTAGGCTTTGTAGCAACACAAACACAATCATGCAGTCCGCCATTATTGTTGTTGCTGTTACGTGTGACGCAGCCGACACATGATGTGATATCATCGTTTCACAAAATATATGGATTGGCTGTACACACGAAACCGCAAGGGTGTCGTTTTCAGATTTATCCACTTTGGGACCCGGTTTCAAAAAATAGCGGTTTTAGTCTCCTAAAACGCCGGATCCGTGTGGACGAAACGCCAGTACGAGAAAATATTTATACGTATACAGCGAAACGCGTCTCCGTGTGGACAGGCCCTTAATTAGCTACTGTAGAGCCAAATCCGACCAAAGTACAGCAAAGCTAAGCAACAAGCCGGGGGAGGGGGGCTTCTTACATGATAAAGTGGCTGGTTAGTCTATTTACTGTGTTGTTTTTGTGGTAATAGTAGTAAACCCAAATGTAATATGCATTACATTTTAGCCAGAGATGCCCTGATGGACTAGTGACTATAAAGTACTTTTTAGTGACTATAAGGTACTAAAGTGCTGTACCCTGGGTTCAGTTCCCGACCACAAGCCATTGCATGTCTAGTGCTGGTCCTAAGTTGGTTAAATTGGGGAGGGTTTTATCAGGAAGGACATTAGTCATAAAACTTGTACTAAATCAAATATGCGGACACAAAAATGAAGGAACCACACCAAAGTTTATTCATATTGCCTCATGCTGGCATCTGAAATATAGTCACGACCTCCTTTTATATAAGTTTGGCGAGGCAGAGATGGCACTGATGTGTGCTTGATTTAGTGATGTTTCCTGGTCATGGCAAAACGGCCATCTAGAGTAAATACTGCTATCAATTTCCTTTATTATACTGTCACACTGCTAGCCTCAGAGTCAAGAGTGGCACCTTCCCCAGCACACTGTGAGCCATATTGCTTTTTTATGAGACACACACTGGGCTCTGTGGAGCATCACAATCCTGATTGCTTGGCTTTTGTCCATAACAGATTAAGTAACGTTGAGTTCAAGCATTTGCACAGTTAGTTCATATAGACGTGTGAATGCTTTTTTTTACTTATGTTTAGGCTACTGAGAATTGTGCTCCGTTTGTCTCTTTGAACATATTTCCTGCTTTAACACACCTGATTCAGTTTCTCATTCCAGGAAAAGGGCATCATTAAATGAAATTAAATTTCTAGGAATTTCAGAAAAGCGCTGTAGTAAGTGCTACAGGACATCCAGTGTTTAAAAACTACAAGGCTGTTAGCATTTTTAACCGAGATAGAGTCCCGTAATATTTTCTGACGAATGGCTTCGCAGTTTCAGGATTTGGCCACACTGTATTACCAAATATTGCCACAAGGTGGAGCTTCTTTTTCCTGTTTTAGACCGAGTGTGCGCTCAGAAGTTGTTTTGCTTTAATGCTGCTCTGATTAGCTACCTCGCTAAACTTATCGTTAGTAACGAGTGGTGCAGAGAATAATTCCTACTGTGCTAACAGAAAGTTTTTGGATGTACATTTTATGTTTAACACTCATCTTAAAATGTATTTAAATCTTTCTTTTCTTCATCATTCTACACTGAATAATCCACAATGACGTTTCAAAATCTTAGTTCTTTCGGTTGTCCTTTATTCTTCTGTCTTTCTTATTGTCTTTCTTCTGTTTGTCTATCTGTTCTGTCTAATCATCTTCTTTACCGTCTACTTTTCATGCATCCATTATTCATCGCTCTCCTTATTTTTGCCTCTAAAACCTGCCAATCATTTGTTCTTCCATATCTGTCCATATCTGTCCATCTCTCTCTCTCCTGCAATTTTTGTGCTCCCTTGTTTATTTTTATCTGTTTTTCCTATTTGATTCTTTTTTTTCATTCCTTTCTTCATGTCTTGCTCTTTATACCCTTTCAATCATCAATTCATCCCAGTTCTTCCCTCTTTTATTTATTTTTCTATCTCTATTTCCTGTCTATCCACCTCTTCACTCCTCACTGCCTTCATGCGCCCTCACTAAATTTCTTCTCTTTCATCTTAATTTTCCTTGCCTCCACTATGCTGTTCATTAACACAATCACATCACTTTATGCTCCTTTTTCTTCCTTCTGGCCTCATGTCCATGTCTCTGTGTCTTTGTTCTTCTCTTTCACTCACTTTTTTTGTTTTATTTCTTTTTTCTTTCGTTCCTTTTCTTAATTCATCTGTCTGTCATCTGGATCAACTGTCGGCTGACTGGCTGATTTTCTCTCTCTCTCTCTCTCTCTCTCTCCCCACAGCGAGGGATATCCAGGCATGGGAGTATGTGCCATTAGGTCCATTTCTAGGAAAAAATTTTGGGACCACCATCTCACCCTGGGTCGTCCCTATGGAAGCTCTGATGCCCTTTGTTGAGCCTAATACCATGCAGGTAAGAGGAATTAATCTCAGTGTTTAGTCACATGCTGTTTTTTTTTTCTTCTTCAATTAATTACAACCGTTAGCTGATAACATGTTGGAAAATATTTTATTAAAATGTGTGGGGATGTGATCGGTTTAATGAATGGTTTTAATGAAGGCATGATGTATGGTTTGGGAACACTAGGATGAGTCATAATGTTTTTCCATCTCTTTCTCTCTGTTTAGTAATTTTGCATTATAAACAAATGACAGTATAATATTTCATAACAGACTAAATCCTTTAGCATTTTAGCTCACGGAATTCTCTTGATCTCATGATCTAGATGATAATTTGAGGAGAGATTAAGTTACATTAGTATAATATTGTTTTCTTTTTGCCCTCCCTAATGCAAAAAACTCATGTAACTGAAACACACAACTCTTTTGAGTGAGCCTTACCCATCTGAGTAACATACAAACAAGGGTATAAATACTGATGTGCACAATTACTTTGCTTAACTTTGACTGTGGGCCGATTTTTTTTGACAGGCCTGTGATATAGTTGCAATTGCTGTCATCTCAAAATCCTATACAATGATCTGTTGTTTAAAATTATTTGCTAAGGACCTGAATCTTCATCTTTAAAATCATATGCAGAATGCAATACAGTACAAAAACAATACATTCAAACAAGTAAACAAGTAAACTTTAAAGCACTTTTTGTAAGTTGCTCTGGATAAGAGCGTCTGCCAAATGCCTAAATGTAAATGTAAGTAATGATTCAGTACACTACTTCAGTATTGACATGTCCTAGTTTTGACTCTGTAAGGGAAAAACAAAATATTTCTTTACAATCTTTTTGTCTTTAGAATGGGTATTGAAGGAGTGCTCTGAAAATATCATTTATCTTTTAGAGCAACAACACTGATTTCACTAAAACACTGTCAACCTTCTGTATATTCTTCGGGTCGTGTGGGGTAACAAACACTGAAGGAAAGTCATAAAGCTAGTGTTACCTACTGCATGTTAAGCTGTGTGACATAATTTTCTCTCATTGAGTGTAGTGTAGTGTATAGTCACATGCATTGATTTTTAACTGCTAAATCAGTCTTTTACTTTCAGATTCTACAGTAGTCTTGTATGTCCATGCACTCATATCCAATAATTGCACAAATTCTTATACCACTAATACTTACTTAGAAACAGGAAGTAGATAATTGCAAGGTTTCTACACTTTATGTATTTTAACTCAAACCATAATAATTCGATAAATCCTTAAAATATAGTGACTCCAGTGTTTGGTGTGTATATGGCCATGGTTTCAAGTGTCAGCTTCCTTTTAACAGAATCATTAAACCACATAATGATGCATCTGATACTACTGACAGAAATCTGTAGTAGTTGGAGGGCCAGGTCGGCAGGCTTGGGCTGTTTGCCTGCTGGGCCTGGTGCATAGCATGCTGTGGTGCTCTGCATGTTCTTGGGCTTTTTTTATCGTGGCCAGCATTAATATTTTTTGTGTGATTTGTGCTGCATTGGCTGTTTCTAAGAATTTTGTTGTTGTTCAAATGTATTACCATCTATTTCTTCTCAAGCAAGAGTTGATATTTAAAGAAAAGTTTGTGCCACAAAGATAATTAAAATATTATCACCAAAAAGTTTGTTGTCTCCAGTATAAAAATATAAGAAAACTCAGTGTGTCCACAGGGACTCGGATTTGTGTAGCAGGTCACAAGAGGATTTGCTAAAAGATGTTCATTTTAAATTATGCATTCCTGACTAATAAATATAGCAAATGATAAAATATCTTTGTTTTAAATCAGACGAAGGTAATATGTTTCCTTTTTTTCTTTTAATATAGCCTCAAATAGAGACCAACTTACTTTGTTTTATCCATCATACCTTTTTTCCCCTTAATCATTTGTGATTTGGTATTATTGTATTGTATCTCACTATGGTCCATTTTCTTGTTTTAGGACCCAGAGCCACTACCATACCTTCAGCACCAGGATCCATACACATTCAACATCAACCTCTTTGTCTCCATTAAAGGTGGGCAATAAAAATTCAATAAGTACCATAAACAAGTCAAAAATAATAAAGCTATTCAGGTACACAAATGTCTCCAAATTTTACTAACCTATTTTGTCATCCATCAGGTGAAGGTATGAGCAAGGCAAGCACTATCTGCAAGTCCAACTTTAAGGTAGGACCCAGATTTGTATTGCATTCCACTTTGGAGCTCCTCTCTGGCTCTCTCTAGGTGGTTTTTATACAGCAGCCTCAAAGAAGGTGGACAAGTCAGTAGAGCTGGAGAAATGAATTTAATTTGGTGTCACATCAGATCTCTACAGTAAACAGTTTTTATGCATGCTTCACACAGCTGGAGTTAAACAGTTTCCAGTCTACATACCATGGGTCCAAAAGTCTGAAAAAAAAAACAAATTTAATTAGAAAAAAATGCAACAGTTTTCTTTATAAGTTATATTATTGACATGTAATGAGTGAAAAGTAGAATATTTTAAATATTTACACAATATTCAAAGCTTCATACTATTCTTTTTAGGATCTGTCTTAAATCAAATCCATTGGAGTGTCTTATGAACACGAGCGTCAGTTCGTGTTCAGAAGACACTTGAGCGTCTGAACAGATTAGGCAGGAGCAAAACCTGACTTAATGCTCAAAATAGTTAACATGGTTAAAATCATACATTTCCTTACATTTTAATAGGGAGCTAGATATAGTGCAGAATATTTAATATTGATTATTTAAGGAGCTTTTTTTCAATATTTTTCATTTCTAAAATTTCTGGTTATTTTTAACTTAATTTTCCCAAAGCTGAGCACATTGCAAATTTGACACAGGATTGAGCACTGTATGAGTGGATCGCTCTAATGAAATATTTTCTCAGGCACAGGTGGTCCAGATTGTGATTATTATTCAAACTATGCTCTCTGACATCCTTTGGTAGTGATGGCCAGATGAAGCCTCATTTAGGTGTCAAGGCTACCTAGCCAATAGTTTCAACAAAAGTTTCATTTCCTTGAAGCTTTATTCAGTAGCTTATTGTACTGCCATCTAGTGGACAAATTTTGTGTAGCAACTAGATCGTAACATCTCAAGCAGCACAATTAATATGTACATGCAGCTGCAATGTTCAAGGAAATGTTTATGCTCATTATCAACATCTCTAAATCTTAAAAAATTAACTGAAGAGTGCACGAGCCTTTACTTAAGCACCAAGCGAGTAAGTCACATGATTCTGGCAAACACAAGGGTTCGTTCGTCATTGGTTATGTGACTCTCAGGGAAACAACACACACCTCGAAGCTTTATTTGGACACGCCCCCTTTTGCTCCATACAAGCTTCGGAGCTTCTGTGTCATGGTAACATCAATACTTTCTGGTGACAGGGACTGTGATGGCACTAGGCAGAGCTGCTTGTCCTGTTACAGTGTTTTTTTGTTGCCAAAAGTGTGACATATTGTCTGGTTAAAAGCGCTATACAAATAAAATTTAACATTCAGTCAGGGTCTCCGTTTATGGTCCAGGGGCGCTTACACCAGCAGAACAGGCAAAACCTACCAATTGGAAAAAATATTTTATGTGTCCTACATCTGTCAATCAAAAAAATTATAGAAAAGTGCATTAAAAATTTAAGATATATTTGTATAAAAATTTGTCGAATGCCTTTTCCCCATTCAGAGAAGCAAATTCAGTTTACGAGTTCAAATTCAAGTTACGATTTTGTCTTATAGCACGTGAAAGCAGGTTTCCAACTGCAACAAAGCTACCAAAATGTAGCAGCCTGAAATGCAGTAGGACTGATCAGCCATGAAAAACATTTAACAAGAGCGTTTTCATTTGTTAGAACTGAAGCTGGTTGCCAGTTTCTCAAACGTCCCAGTTCTCTCTAGAGTCACCACTACGCTTCTGCAGTTAAGCTGAAAAAAGACTAAGTATAAGTCAGGTCTAATTAAAGTCCTAAGACCTTTGTACACCTCTGTCAGTCCCTTCAGTCCTAGTGATTTACCATGAGACTACTCTTGGACTGGGGGATTGAGTTCATTAATGGATAGAAAACTTTCCATTTCAGTCCTGACAGGCATGGTTGATCGTGCGTTAGATAGTCTGTTGTTGCCTGGTCGAGTGTTCTTCTGTAATTGGGCTTTTATTTAAAACAGAATAAGACAGTGCATTCCAAACCAAATTAATCTAAAGCATCTGTAGAATTTAAAGACCAAGTTAAACACCTTAAGCTTCTTCTCAAGCCTTAAACCATTCTTGATACATTTTTGCAGCGTGGCATTATCCTGCTGAAAGAGGCCACTGCTTCGGGGAATACTGTTTCCATTAAGGGGCGTATCTGGTCAGGAACAATGTTTAGGTTGTGTCAGAGTCATGATTTTATGGCTGATCGGTGTATACAGTGGGGAAGAAATGTGAAATAATTCAACAAGCAGACAAATTTGTGGCCTCCTTTACTCAATGAAAAATGTTTAACAATATTTTTTGCTGGACATTTAAGTAGTATAGTAGATTATCTTAATCCATTATTAACCTTCAACTTGGTTAAACACATTTAAACGTTCCTACAATGCTGATGCAGACTTTGCATGTGTTGAGAAGGTAATACAGATGTTAAATGCATAGCGTTAGGTTTTGTTTGTCTTAACATACAGTCTTGTATCTTAATATCTGGTGTTGTTTTGGAAGATTTCTCTACAGGTTACACTTTGGATTCAACTTTAGACAATAATGTCCCTAAATCCAGCTTGTAATCTAAACTATGATTGTTATACTGGGCACACTCAAAATATGTGTGCACGTTCTTAAAAAGTTTGGTGGGTGTAAAATGGGTATCTGTAATACAGCTCATATGAAGGATATGTGCATTATCTTGAATATGTTTCTAGACTTTTGCTGAAGTAAGTATATGTGTTATAGTTTAATTTGACCTTGGAGTGTGTGCTGTTTGCTGAGATTGGAGTTATCTGTTTTCTCTGGCAACAGCCATCTTATTCTACTGCTCTGCAACAGATTTCATTTAATTCAGCAGAGGATGGAGTTAAATTAGGTTCTTTATCCATTAGATTCTGTTATTTAGCTCAGTTAAACAGTGTGCCTGCTGCCGGAGATTCTGTCTAGTCAATAGTTTGAAAATCAATGTCATTTGCCTGAACACTTGTTTTGTAACATAGTACACATTTTGTGAGATAATATAGTACAAGTAATAGTCATAGTAATAGATTGTGCAAAATAACAGAACATAGTTATAAGAGTAAAAATTAACTTTATATAATCCCCCACTTTTCTATACAATCCCCTGCTACACTAATACACTGATCCTAGCATTTCTCCAATGCTTAAATACCTTCATGGTAGTAGGTTTTCTCAGTACACCAGAACAATGATCGAACTGCCTGCATCATGCTGGTCTCCCAGGAACTCATTTAAATATCCAAACGTGAAATGTGAAATGTCTTAGTGATCTGAAATTGTATGGGGGATATGGCAATAACTCTGAGTTCTTGTAATATGCAAGTAGTGTTAATGAGAGATACAGTAAACATTATGTGTACAAGTTATCCATCGATTTTTAAGGATCAGCTGTTTCACTTGGTCAATATTCATGAGAATGATTGCAGTGGGCTCTGAGCCACCTTAGCCGGGTTTATCATTGACAGACAAAGCCTTCTTTAAAATGTTTACACCATTTTAAGAATGGCTCCAACCATTCTGGCATCAGGGTAATTGTTAAGTAACATGTGCTAACCATGGGGAGAAACATAAGGTTAAAATTGCGATATGCAAAATACCAAATCAATCAAAATAACTACTTATAATGTGAATGGTCTACTGTAGACAACCCAATAAAGAGGAGTAAAGTTATGGCAAAATTGAAAAGGAAAGGAGAGCAGAAGTGGCTTTTCTTCAAGAAACCCATTTAACAGAATTAGAACATGAAAACTTAAGAGATGGTGATTTAATCAATATTCTAGTTCTAGTAGTCAAGGCTCGAAAGAGGAGTAGCAATTTTAATCTCAAGTAAACTTATATTTAAGTGTATATATGGAAAGAAAGATACAGATGGAAGATGTGTATTAATTCAGGGGTATCTGCAGGGAATTCTAGTGACTTTGTTAAATGTTTCTGCTGCTCCAGGATCTGAATGGAATCTTTATTAAAAAAAAAATTGAATTGTTAATTTCAGAGACACAAGGTATTCTGGTCTGTGGAGGTGATTTTAATGTTAGACTAAATTCAACTTTAAATATGGTTAGAAAATATATTTTTAAAAAAGTTAAATAAAGGAATAGATAGGAAAATGAAGGAATTAAATGAAATGTATAATAATGAGATGAAGAAATTAATTTTCCTAAAAGAAATATTAGGAAGCAGGGGGGATATCAGCCAAACTATTAGCTTTTAAGCTTAAAAAACAACAAGCGGGAAATACAATTTACAAAATAAAAGAAACAAAATACTACACATAGTATCCAGATGAATTTCCATCAGAGTGGCATAAAGAAATGAAGGATATATTAATACCCAGACTGAACACATACATTTATGTGCTAAAAATGAGCAAGATCCCCCCTTCTTGGACAGAGGCGGTAATCTTAGTATTACCTAAGGAGGAAACGGATAAACTTGAATGCGGAAGCTAACGTCCAATACTTATTTTGAATCAAGACTACAAAATTTACACCCACATTTTGGTGAATTGAGGTAATCTTACCCCAAATAATAAGTTTAGATCAAACAGGTTTTATCCAACGAAGACAGACTTAAGATAGCATCCACAGAACGTTACATTTGAAAGACCACATAGTAAAAAATAGATTCCAATAAATATTAATAAGCCTTGACTTATCAAAACTGTGGAACGCACTACCGGGACAGCTTCGAAGTATCACTGAGCTCAGTGCTTTTAAATTGCAGTTGAAGACACATCTTTTTAGACTTGCTTTTGATATGTAGCTATTGATTTGATAGTTGTTTTTATGTATATTGTCCTGTTCTGATTGTTGTGTTTTATGTTTTTTTTTTTTGTTTTTATACTGGAAAGCGCCCTGGGCACCTTTTGGTTGTTGTAGGGCGCTATATAAATAAATTTTGATTGATTGATTGATTGATTGATTGATTGACGCAGAAAAAGCATTCGATAGAGTTAATTGGGAGTTTCTATATAAAGTGCTATAAGAATTTGGATCTCATAAGACTTTCGTAAAAACTATTCAAGCATTATATTCTAGGCCTACAGCAAAAATGAAAGTAAATGGAGCTGTATCAAATTTTTTCGACTAGAAAGAGATATGAGACAAGGTTGTCCACTGAGCCCTGTATTGTTTGCAATATTCATTGAAACATAAAGCCGGAGTATCACTAAAAATAATATTATAGGTATTAAGCCCTATTCGGACGGGACTAGTTTTCCAAGCAACGTTTGAGTTTGAGACAACGTCTGCCATTTTATTTATGCATTCGGACGGGACTTACATCTCTGTGTTTATTACGGAGGTAGGAATGTATGTGTTTTACATGTGGGCGTTGCACAGACATTAATGGTGCGCAAACTTAAATACTGGCAAGCTAGAGATAGTACGGTAGTTCACGCTGACCAAAACACAAAAGAAAACACGTTTTGGAAAAACATTTTCGGCAATCACAGACATTCGCATTCGTAGATTTCTCAGAGGACCGCCAAGTTTGCTGAAAAACAGTAGGTAATTTGCTCTGGAATTTTTACAGAGGTCGTGTGAGAAAAAGACAGACATGGCAGATTCGGACGGGTTTAAAATCACAAAGTACGTCTGTGAAACAGAAATTTCTCTAACGACCCTCTCGGCTTTAGAATACAAAAAGAAGAACATAAAATTTCTTTATTTGCGGACAATATTTTAATTCATCTGTCAAACCCAGAAAGTACTATCCCTAAACTGCTATCACTCTTTAACTCATTCAGGTTACAAACTAAACATTTCTAAGACCCTAGTACTGAGCTTCAATTATAGCCCTAGGCAGACCACTAGATCTAATTTAAATCTAAACTGGGATAAAAAATATTTATCTAATATTTCAAAAGAACTAACAAATTTGTACGCTCTAAATTTTTATCTGTTAAACCAAAAGATAACAGAAGATATAAAGAAATGGAATTTGCTCCCAATTCTAAGCTTTGAATCTTGAATTGAGTCTATTAAAATTAATATTTTACCTCGACTATTGTACTTATTCCAGACAATTCCAATAGAATTAAAAAGTAGGCAATTTAATGAATGGGACAGATTAATATCGCAATATATCTGGCAGGGGAGAAAACCAAGGATAAGATTTCAAACACTTCAATTGGAGAAGGAAAAGAGAGGTCTTGCTTTGCCCTGTTTTGAAAACTACTACGTAGCAGCTCAACTGAGAACCTTAATTTGTTGGGCCAATTCGGATTATCAAGCAAGATGGAAAGAATTCGAACAAAACATATCTGGTGCAATTCCAATACAAGCGCGGTTAGGGGATAAAAAAACTAATGAAGGATCTGAAAGAAAAAGGCAATAAATGAATCAATCTCTCTTAAAATATGGTTGAAAATTGTTAAGAAAAATAACTTAATAGAAGAGATAAGGATATTGAGATGGTTTCCCCCATAATCTCGACTTAACTCCGAATAAATTTGATATAAACTATCAGGGATGGGCGGATAGGGGCCTTACTTCATACAAGCCTTACTTGTATCTTTTTTAATCGGAAGACAATAAGTAATTTTTAGACACTAAAAGAAACATATAATTTGAATAATAGGGATTTTTTTTTTCAGATTTCTCCAGGTTTGACATTATATTAGCACTCTATATAAGGGGAACCAAAAACATTGGATCATGATCTATTGAAAATTTTTATTAATGCCTACACAATGTACTCTGAGCTTAAGGTAATTGCAAAACTTTACAAGGGACTTCAAAAGGTAAAAACAATAAATATCACGTATATAAGGCAAAAATGGGTAAGAGAAGCGGGTAGAAATATATCAGAGTCTAATTGGACAAAATTTTGTGAATTTCAATGGGGGATAACAAGCTCAGTGTCTTGGAGAACATTGGGCTGGAAAAGCCTCAGTAGATTTTTTATTTCTCCAAGATGTTGGAGAAAGTGCGGTTTACATAAGGCAAATCATTATCACCTGTTCTGGTCTTGTTCAAAAGGTGAATATTTTTTGGTCTAAAATCTACAAAGAATTAGTCAAAATATTTGGGAAAAGCATGACATTTAGTTAGGATGAGCTCCTCTTTGGGTTTTCACAAATATTTTTAAATTGGAAATTAAAACATCTTTTTGGACTGCTGAGTATAGCTGCTAGACAGGCTGTAACAAGGAGATGGTGTAAACCAGACATTCCATAACTATTGAAGACTGGTACGATATTATTTACGATATTTTTGTATTGGAAAAATACAATATACTTTCTCCGTTAGTATAACTACGGAAATTTATTCCAGTCCACCATTCAAATCTTTTACTGCAGCTAAGAGTCTCATCAAATGCCCCTCGTATTATTGATGATTATTGAAGGTTCAACAGTACTTGCATGTGTTTGGCATAAGTTTGGATGTGATGGTGAGTGAATGGGTCTGGGTGTCAGATACACAGCATCTTTTAGGCTATTACTTTTGTCTTTGTCTTAGTTTTTTCCTCTTTTTCATCCGTTTTGTACTGGGCCTTTATTCCCTAGTTCTAGTTGCTAGCTGTATCAGATGTATTTGTCAAATAAATTATGGCAATAGTGAGATGTGTCTTGTGAACAACAAATGAAGTTATTTGTCAAAGTGATATTCATTGCCATTGTGATATTCATTGCCATTGTGTATTGTTTATCTCCTCAGTACATGTACTGGACCATGAAGCAGCAGTTAGCACATCATACAGTGAACGGCTGTAACGTCAGACCAGGAGACCTACTGGCATCAGGCACCATTAGCGGACCGGTCAGTGTGTATCTGTGTGTTCTATTAGATGTTCTTGTTTGTCTTTTGGCTGCTCCCATCAAGGGTTCACCACAGCAGACAATCCAATCCGTAAACAACTTGGCACAGGTTTTGCTCCAGATGCCCTTCCTGTCACAATCCTCTCTTTTTATCCTGGCATGGGACCGGCACTGCATTCAGTGGCTGAGGTTTGGGCAATGGCTGGGAATCAAACACGGGCCTTCCGCATGGAGGGCTAGAAACCTGCCACTGAGCCATCAATGTCCTGTGTGTTATATTAGATATTTTTCATAAAAGAGAATTTCTATGGGAAAAGATTCTGAAAATGAGTGACAAGAAGACATTATAAAGCAGTAATGCATCAAACACACTGAGGTATGGTCTTGTTAACTAACTTATTCACCATGCCATGCTATGAGTATGCGTGTGTATTTTTTTTTACACTATATGCCAAGCCTGTTGTTCATTAATCAGTCAGTAGTAGGGTAGAAATTTGGATATTTATGTGAAAATTACAGATTACAGCGAGAGTTCTTAAGAGACAATATTAAGGCAGCATTGTGGAACTTGTGCAGGTGTATTTTGGATATGTTGTAAAAAATAATGCCTTTTTTTCAGAGCAGGTCTGTTGCGAAATGGGCTACACATCTGCTTAACTCTAAGAAAAGCCCACTTTACAGGTCTAGTTGTGTTTCTAGGATCCAGAAAGCTTTGGCTCAATGTTGGAGCTCTCATGGAGAGGGTCAAAGGTCATTGATCTGGGAAGAGGAGAGATGAGGACGTTCCTTAAGGACGGAGATGAGGTCACCCTCACAGGTGGGACTGAAAAGTGTGTGTGTTCAGGACACTACAGTCACATAATGATAGAAATATGTAACCTAGACTGTATGTCCAAAAGTATTTGGACATCTGAACATCACACCCACATGTAGCTGTTCTACAAAAAGGTTATCATAATGTTTATGATGTATGCAATGATATTTAACTTTCCTCCATTAAATCGAACAACCATGTTCCAACATGACAATGCCGCAACCACAATCATGAGTCACATTTTTGAGCTAATGATCTTTTCTTCTTTTTCCTCTGTCCAGGTTACTGTGAGGGTCAGGGGTATCGTGTTGGTTTTGGATCTTGTCTGGGGAAAATCATTCCTGCCCTACAGCTGTGATGTTTCCCATACTTCCCCCCCATCTGTCCGCCCATCCCAAAACCACCTGAGCTCTTCATGCACCAAATAATGCCTTATCAGTCATGTTTAATTATTCGTGACCTTTTGAGTGACAGCTAATGGAGTACATAAAAGCGAGCTGCTTTTATTAGCTCATTGGAGTTTTACTCAGCCAAAGCTCTTCTCTGGGTGGAAATGATTATGATTGATTATGTGTGACAGCCAGGGAAATTGAATGGAGATTAGATTAAGCACATTGGCTTTCTTTTAATAATACTAGCGTGCCCAAAAACATTCCATTAACTTAAAAAAAAAAAAAAAACACTGCAAGAATTTAAGCAAAAATGAGTTTATATATGAATTCATAAAAATGTGTTTGTTTAATACATTTTGTATAACACAGGAAGGCAAATTCTTGGAAATTCTATGTCTATGAACTGAGGTCAAAATGTTAACTGCACAGTTCTCCTGTGTCATCAGTGAGGTAGACAGTCGCTAAATCTTTTATAGGAATACAGCACCAAACCAAACTAAAGTTTGCCCTAATGTAAATGTCTTTAATTTGCTAAGATAGGAATGCAGTACAAACCATTTAAACTATCTAAACATGCATAGTTTTAGCTGATGAGAGCATTAACACCGTACATTTTATAGGAGAAACTGAATCGGTAAAGCAGCTAGATTCTGCAAAATCTATTATTCTTGTTTGGTTCACCAGGTAACAATGACCCAGATAATAAATACCACACAAAAGCTAGCATGATGTTTGCAATTTACATCCCTAATTACATCGCAACAACCTCATTTGCTAATTGAGTAGATGTTAACACAGCTGACATGCTTCTTTCTGACATCCTTGAGTATAATTAAGCGAGATTACACGAGAAGAAGTGCTATTGTGTTGAATATCAGCACGGCTGTGATGCAGTCATAGGCACCCTGATATCCAACAATACAGCAGGACCTCAAGTGTGATATTTATTATCAGCAGTTGTGTTTTTTTTTTTTTTTTTTTACCAATTATTTTGCTTTACCAACATATATTCCTCCACAACTGGCGGAAGTAACTAACAGTGACTGGCAGAGCTGATGACCAACCATTAGCAACTGAAAGTTACTGTAATTAACAGGTGAAAGTAGGTTTAAATTCTTACCAGTGCTATGTAGCCAAAAGATGAAGAGAATAAACAATAGAGGTGGTAGACAGTCCTGTAAATCTCTTAAGTTTCTCTTTATATTTACACTTATCCCACATCAGAATATCAGCTCTATTAATTTTCAGGTTCTGGGATTAAATTCCAAATAGCAATTTGAAATGACTTAGGAGCAAATATTAAAGTAGTCCAAGTTTTTTTTTTTTTTTTTAATGGCTCTCGTCCAATCAGATTTCTCTGTCTAAACTAACTGTTGTGTGTGACTTGAATCAAGCTGTGTTGCAGGACATTTCTTCATCTTGGTGATTATTTATTTAATACCTACACCCTCGTTCTTTGATGAGCAGTTTCAGTTCAAGTTCTCTTTTAAATTAATTTCCCATCTTTAATCGATCAGCTGGAAAGAAAGGTTTACCAGCTTGATTAGCTCTGAATACAATCAGCAACAGTATAAATATTCCAACTTCCACCTTGTATACGTTTACTAAATGTGCGTGCCTTTTCCTGCCATTTTTAAAGAGTTTGATTAAGTAAATCTCCTACGTTTTTAATAGCCCCTGCTGCGTAAGTTTTCTAAAGATTTAATTTTGCCAAGGCACTTCTTGTTTCTCAATGTGAAGTCTAATTACCAAAGGCAGTGTTATGTTTATTTCTATTTGTTACCCACAAATTACTAATTAAAGTTACTGATGTCTATCAACATTGCATGCGTGTGTTTAATCCATCAGCACGCACAGCATAAAAGAGCTGTGTCATTTGATTAATTGCCCTGTCTGCACTCTAAATTCACCTGCTGCGGTTTAATGACTCGTAATGATCTAGCAATTGCTGTTTCATCTCAGCACTGGGCCGCCTTTAAACACGCCATAATCTCATTCATCTCAGTACATCATCTATTACTGTGATTCACTTTCTGCTTTTACTGCTCAGAGGTCATTCAGATTAAAAATGTTAATAAATAAAAGTGTTAGCATGCCGGATATGCATACCAATGTAGAGCTCTATAGTTTGCTGACATGGTCCACCTTATTATTGTTTATTTATTTTTTTTTTTTTTTTGAAGCAATACAAATACAAGCACAATAGATACAGTTAACAACAACAAACATAAATTACAACAAATCAAACACAAAGGACAAAAAAATTATAAATATGGCAGTCCAAAGTAAAGGTAAAAGACATGAGAGGATAGATATGATGTATAAACAGTGGAAAAGATGTAGCAAGAGACACATTACTTCAATTAAAAACAATGTCATAGCAATATAGAAATCTATTATTCTTATTATTAAATTGAATTTGTTTAAGATAATTAAAAAAAGTGAGGTCACTTTGATTTTGAAAAAGGGGGTAATACAATTGTTCCTTTTTAATTCTTTGTTTATGTAAAAAATAATTTGCATTTAAAACAAAAATAATTAACTACAAATTCAAGAGGTTTATTTTCCGAATTCTCATAAAAAAAATATATATATATTCTAAGGGAGTAAGGTACATTGAGGAGGTCCAAGAGGTGGTCTTTTAGGAGAATTAAAAATTTGTTTTCTCACACTTAAAGAACAAATTCATCTAAGTTTCATCTATGGTAATGTATCACAGAAAGAACATTTATTCTCTACCTCCAAATATCTAGATAAAACAGTATAAAGGGTAAATCTTGTGGAGAATCTTAAAACTAATATCTTTTATTTTGTTAGAGATGCAGTATTTATTAAGCATAAGCCAAGCTTTATACCAGTTAATATCTTAAATATAAGATCTCCAAAAAAATTTCCTTCTCAGATTAATTCTTCTTTGAGTTTGAAAAATCTGGCGAATGTGTTTATTATTGCATTTCCTATCTGTTATATCAATACCATCAAAAGGTAATATAGATTGTCTGATCTCATATAAACCAAAGATGAGGTGACTCTTAATGAGAACAATTAAACCAGGACAAATAGCTCTCATTAATAGATTAAATTCTGTAGCAGTTACTGAAAGTCCATAGAGAATCAAGAACTGCTCTTATGTCAACATATTGCCAGATTTATCAAATAAAGAATGTTACATATGTTATTGTCAAACTATCTGGGGGAGAAAAGAGATTTATTACGAACCATAATGAGTTCATTGTTCTAAATGGCCATTTTGTGAGGAGAAAAGTTTTGAGAAAAAGTTGTGAGTTTCCAGGCAGGAAGACACTGCTAGTGAAATGTGGATAAATTAATTCGTTATTTAAAAGGGGAATAATTACTTTTAAAGACAAAGGAGAGGCCACCTATCATGGTTAACATATTACTTGGAATAAAGAACCATAAGGAATTACTATGTGTAAGACATTTTTTATCAAGTTAACTCTAAAAGCATTGACAGTGTCAGCAAGGTCTAGGAAATCAAGGCCCCCTTGAGTTTTACAGCCGGAAAGCACATCCTTTTTAAGTTTATGTGGTTTATTTTTCCAAACAAAATCTAAGAAAAGTTTACTGATGTCTTTAATAAATGTATCATTGATAAAAAGAGAGGGAGGGATAAAAGGACTCCAACCAAGCTCAAATTTCCCTTTGAAGCCAGGAGTTGAAAATTACTTTTGATTAAAGTTAAGATTTTACCTAGTTACAAAATTTTTAGTTAATTGAATACCTAAATATTTAACTGTATGTTTTACTGGAGTATTACTGAAATGAGAATCTTTACATTCTTGAAGTGGCAATAATTCACATTTGGCAATGATTCATTTTAGACCAGACACACTGGAGAAACGTTTTACTAATTCAAAAAGCAAAAGTCAGTTGGGTTTTGTCTTTTAAGCTAAAATAAGCTCATCTGTTAGTTGAGCAATCTTTATTTTATTTGTTTATCTACCGAAAAACAGATATTTCTTCACACTCTGGATCATGTAAGATACTTAATGATTAAAGTTCTGTGACCAGGAATAATAAAAAAGGAGAAATTGGGCAGCCTTGTCTCACTCCTCGATTAATTTCAAATCTGTGAGATGTTTCCCATCGTAGCGTTTAGAGTTTTGTGTTACCATTCTCAAAATATCTTATATGAAAATGACTTGGCAGCCTCCATCACCTGAAAGTGATATTGTGCCGTAAAGCAAATCAATTCATTTATTGTAACGACGCGGGTCTCACGAGAGGCAGAGCCGCGCAAAAATACTCCGTACTGCTCAGAACCGGCGAGGCGGCCATTTATACTCGCGGTGTACAGGCAATCAGCCGGGATACCTGGCGGCGGGTCCGGGTCTATTAAAGGGTCCTGATAACGCCGCATTTCGTGCGAATATTAGGTAGCACCGGTAAGGTATGAGGGCCACACACCAGAACAGAACAAGCGTGCATGAAATGTGTGTGTGTGTGTGTGTGTGTGTGAGTGAGAGAGAGAGACAAAGAAAGCCTCTGTCTGTCAAGACCCCGGCGAAAGAGAGAGAAAGAAAAGGCGACACTCCTCAGTTCAGCGTGCGCTCTTACTTTAAGCTCTTCGTGCAAAGCACAAATACATTCTCTTCCATAAATCCTCGGTAAGGGCATAGGGCCCGAGAGGATAACGGTTTTTATTTCTAGTTTCCAGAGCCCCGTTCGGTCTCGCGCAGACGGCGAAGCTGTTTATTTTGTGTTTTTAATTTTTCTTTGTTTCTTTTTAAGTTTATTAATTAATAACACCACGTTTATCTCCAAACGGATCATAAGCACTCTCACGACCTCCTGTTGACCCCCTCTGAAGCCCTGCGTTGGGGCTGTGATAAACATTACATCTCCAGTTGGCACCACATAACATTTATGTCTTTCCTTTTTTTCATGTCTGCCTGAAGAGTTGTCCTAATTTACTGAAAAACTAGTGAGAAACGTTCTATTTAACAATGGAAGTTACCCTCTGGAGCCATGGATATATACCACTGGTCGCTTACTGGTAGGTGTTTTGCCTGCCATGCGGAAGGCCCCGGATGAATTCCTGGCTCGTGCCCCGGCCCCAGCTAAAACCTGTGCCAAGCTTGTATGTGTGGATCATGTGACACATTTGCCCAGTAGCATTTTCTATTTGCTAAAGACTAATAGACTATTACTTTACACAAATATGTTAAACTTATGCTGATTTAGTCTTAATCCAAATTTTAAACATTCCTAATTTAACCTTAAGTTCTTCATGCAATTGGAAGTAGGAAAATACAAAGTCTTAAAAAGTGAAACACATACTGATTGATGCTGTATTATTGATGCCCAATTTATTAATGGATTAAAGGACATGGGTGAACATGTAAAGGTTAACTACATAACAGCTTTATTTTTAACCTCTTAAATGGTTGCATGTCTAATAATATATACTTCCATAGATAGTTTGTGCATGGCAACATAGATTGCAGTGATATTTACTGGGTCACATTCTGATTTAGAACATGTTCGGAAATGTATGGATTTTTCTCTAATTGTAGTGAAAGGTATTAGGTGCATGGAAAAGCATATAAAAAAATCAATCTTAAATAAAGTAACATATTTTGTTACTTCCCACCTCTGCTATCCACGAAGTGTGCAGAACAAAAAACACAATGGCCTAAATGGGATTTTACTTGTCACTTAAAAAAAAATAAAAATAAATAAAAACATTATTTCACCTTTGAATTAAACACATAAAGGTTACAGCTTGTAAAGCTGTGTACATTTATATTGTAGAGTTGTGCATGTCATCGCTGACTGTGAAGTCTTGGTAGGGGCTTGGCCTTTAATCTGGGCAACAGATGGTACTGAATTTGAGGTTGAGATGTTTAAAGGTCATGGGGGGACAATATAGTTGCGCCCTCTTTCTCTCTCTCTCTCTCTCTCTCTCTCTTTCAGATTTAAGTGCCAACACATATGGAGTGCTCACAGTGGGTTTAACCTTAAACTCGCACAACAAAGAAAGACAAAGAGATGAATGTCTCTACAACTAATGGTGGAGCACATAGGGTATGCACGCTGATAGGCATTCATGCAACATACAGTAAGTACCAGAATCCTCATGCTGCAGCAAATATTGGATAGGAATATGTGGATATATTGTGGAAAGGATGCATAAAGCTTATTTATATGTGCAGACTGGTCAAAGGGCAAAAACTGCAATTCTATTGCTAATAAATGTCACTCAAAAAAATCTAGTATAATATTAAACATTGTGACAAAAAAGGTATTTATTCATTAGTCTTCTGGATTCAATGCCATCTTTCATAATTAAAAAGATTTGTCTTTGTCAGATTTGCACATCTGGTTCTGGATATTTTTGCCCATACTTCCTGGCTAAACTGTTGAACCTCTGTGACACTGGAGTGGAGCCAGTGTGTGCAACATATTTTGTGTAAATATTTTTAGACTTGACCATAAATTAAAATGTAAACAGCTTTGTAACAACGATGAAATTGGAAAGATTTGTATTAGCTTGGGGCAAATAGTATTATAATATGTAGTAATGTTAATTTTTTACACTAGATTTTATCCTTTGTTGGCCATGTTAAAAACTTCTAAATTAAAATTTTTTTTAATAATGCCATTTTAGTATAAAAATGTTTTAGCACAATAATTTAATAGTGCACGGGATGTTTTACTGTAAATAAAATGAGCACCATGAGGGCAAATGCTTTTCTGCCTTGTTTAGAATTATTAATTAAAAACCTTGAGCTGTGCATTGAGGAGCACACAGCGAGCCAAAAGGAAGCCAATGTGCTTTCTGAAACCTCCTAATAAATTATGTGCCACGGATGACATATTTCATATATTTTATACTGTACCAAGAGGTTTGACAGAATCCAGATCTGTTCACAGCCTTGAGCATGCATGAGGAAAAGCTGATGCAGACTAGAGGCAAATGGTAAATGTTAGTTAATGATTAATTATTGTTAATATAAGCAGATCTTCAGAAAGATTAAAGGAAAAACAATCATATTTGGGCCACTTTGGGCCCAGAGAACAAGTTCAGTATACTTAGGTACATTATTTTATCTTTATCTTTTTATTTTAATTATTGTTCAGTCTTGCCCTGAGGATTAAGGTCAGGGTCACTGATTGCAGAAGGCAATTGCAAAAGACCCTGTTTTTTATTTATTTATTTAATTTGCCTTTCTTTGCCATATATAAAGAATAATCCGTCTATATGCAGTAGTTATGAATTGTTTCTCCTTTGCTGTTTCAGTATTTTATGAGTAACCAACTTTTGAAGAAATAATTACTATTATATATTATAGCCCAAAACAAGTCTTCCTATTTTATATATTATTTTATAAGTCATTTATTTTCTTGGGGCACATAACTTCTACAACTGCTCATTAGTCATTTTAGCTCCATTTGGCAATATACCCTCTTGGAGAGGAAAATCTATACATCTCATTATTGGGGAAGTTATTTTAAAAATGACGGCAAAAGATGAAGTGCAAAAAGGCATTTTTTTCCAACATGAGTCTAAAATGCAATTTTTAGTCCAAACAAACCATCTGCCAAGGAATGTTGAGGGGCACATAAATTAATGTAACAAAGGATGAAATCCTGAGGCTCTCTTACCTTGATTAACAACCAAACTGAGCAGGACACAAGTACACTCATTGGTAGAGACGCAGCTGGTAAAAATTAAAGTGTGTCCACATGGCCTTATACAAGTGGCTAAAACATAAAAAAACACACACAAGATTGAAGCCCTTGGGCAGTACGAGCTCAAAATTATTTTTATATATTGTACTTCTCTCCAACACACAATCCAATAGATGACAATCATTAATAAAACAAATAACATTAATCTTAAAATTATACATTTAGGCAAAAGTTGTATTTAATTCCACAATTTTTACCAAATTGCGTGAATTGTAATCACTCATGCTCTGTTATGGGTAAAGCAAGTGTATGACAGTAACTGATAATCATCGTAGGTGACATTTCAGTAAAGATGGCTTATTTGGCAAAATAATTAATCATACCCTTCATTCATGACACCAGGTCCAGTGGAGAAAATATCAAAGCAATGTAATGCAAAATGCAAAGTGATGTAATAACTGCTTCGAACCAATGAATGCATCTAATTGTGAGGAAGTTTATCATGCAGTAATAATAAACAATGACCCAAAACACACTGCCAACACAACAAAGAGACTTCATCAGGGGAAAGAAGTTTAAAGATTTAGACTGGCCATGTCAATTATCAGGATTTAACGCAAGAAAACATGCCTTTCACCTCCTGGAGAGGAGACTGAAGGGAGAAAACCCCAAAACAAACACCAACTGAAAGGAGCTGAAAATATTTGTGCATCCCTCTCTATTGCAAGCAAGGGCTATGCAACCAAATATTTAGTGCATTCTAATTTTGATCACTAAAAGTTATATGACCTGGCATGAACAAGAGCCTTGTTGTTTAACATATCTACTGTAGATAAAGCTGTTTGATTATGCATTCTGTTATGAATTCTGCTCTCTTGTCTCATTTTCATCTTTTGATCTCAAACCCAAATGTCTTTTGTGCATAGCAAACCAATAGAACTGGTCCTGCTGTTTCAACAGAACTGTAAAATCAGAAAAAGAGGGAGTTCTCTTGGTTGCCAGCTGTTCTTTTTCATTTTGACTCCAAATAGTGACAGGACCACCTACAATTACAGATAATCGCCCACTTTTTCAGTTAATAGATGATTGCTGCAATATAAGGCTAGTTATATTACCAATAATTACACCAAAATACCTGTTTTTTGTGCTGTCAAAGTGAAAAAGAAACAGGCCTCAGTTAATTTCAGCAAATTCCCGTTGGAGTTCTGGGTTCAAATGCTACATGAGGTGAGAGTCTTGATTAGATTAGGGAGCAAGGGTTGTCAACACTGGCCTCAATAGTATATTATACCACTGGATAGATGCTTTATTTAAACCTGTGCTCATACTATATCCTGGAAAGAGTGTGTCAGGGCCCCTGTGGAGCTGTGCAAATTAACTTTCCTTTTTTTGCTATTGGAATGAGGATTCCGGATTGCGGCAGACATAAAAGGCTGTATAATGTTAAAGAGAGCTGCCTTTGAAGTCTGCAACCTTCAGAGACCTAGTTCATTAAGTTCATTCAGTGTTACCAGCCTTAAAAATCACCAATTAACATTACCTCAGATCATGGAATTTGAAGGTGTGTCCAAACTTTTGACTGGTAGGATACATTCACTACCTTTACACTTCACCACATTTCTCGGTGTTAGAACCTGGAAAAAGATTTAGGATTTTATTTCCTTAAGTCCAGACAAAATATTCCCTTATGTTAAAGGCAGGATGCAAATAATTTGGTGTAACCAGTTGGCATCAGAAATCACATCATTATTTATTATTATTTTTTTTTTAAATATACCTAAACTAAACAAGAACACCATGAAATCCAAGAGGCTATTATAGCATGTTCAGGACAATGCTGTGGGAAAGTATCATTCAGGGTTTGATTAAATATACAGTATGTATAACCACATGCATATATAACCAAATATATTTGGTTATATATACATTTTTGCTTATTTCTTCAGCTTTTTTTGTGACCCAGGGCAGTGAATACTTATACAGCCAACAAATTACATTAGATAAGACTTTATTATAACAGAACAGAGTATAGGAACAAAGCTAATGAAAAGGAATGAAATATCCACTTGTGTGATTAATCTTTCTGTGACAATAAAATACGAAGGGACGTAAAAGTCTAAGACCGCAATAAAAGTCTGCAAAATAAACCATAGATTTTGAAAATGTGAAACATTTAAAAGGAAATTAAACAAATGTTAATATTTCAAATTCTGCATAAATTCTCTTCATAATTGTGATGTTCATTGCTTTGGTCAGATGTCAGATTTTTCTCATGCCTATTCTTATCTATTGAAGCATGTGTGCATGAGCTCAAAGATCTATTGCATGCGCATCTGCATTAAAGCAAAAATACTTTACCCAAGGCACTGTACATCATGTGAACATGGCACTTCATAAAAACAATAAACACCCTTAAAATCCTCATTCGCTTTATTAAGCATAAGAAGATGCAGGCGAAATAAACACAGCAGAGTTGCGGCTTTAGTCGTCAAGACATTATTGTTTGTTACACATTATTCTTGATTGTGTGCTGCTACTAGACAGCTGTTGTGATTTTGGCTGAGGCACTTGATAACATGCATGTATGGATATAATTTTCAGCAGATAAATACGCTAAATGACATGGCTCAAGATAAGAGGAGCAAAGAAAGTGGTCTTTAAGTGGTGGCTAAAGGCAGTCACAATTCGAATAAAGGGAATTCCATTGATCCACAGCCTAATGGCTTGATCTAGGGTTGCGTATCCTAACAGGCATGTGCCAATAATAAATAATTTTCTAATAGTATATAAAAATAACTTAATGTTTAGCTGTACTGCTTCTTTTATAATAAAAAAAAACTTTGAAGCTACATATCTTTGTTTTTCAAACTGTAATGCCTTCTAGAAAAAAATACAGTGTTGTCTACAAATGTCCATGCTTCTCTCCTAATAAAACAGGCAAACAGCTCAAAGAGTAATGGAAAAGCAATGACTTGGTGCTTGTTGATTATCATGATATGTCGGTTAACTGATTATTGGCACAAGCCTTATCTTGGATTGCATTCATGCTACCTTGCTTGCATTTCTCACTTTACTGTAAACTGATATAAATTACTATAATTTCAAGGTTGAGTAGTCCTTTTGAGTAGATTTGTTAGCATGCCTCCAAGCCAGGCTTCATTTCACTGAATGGCATACATTAAATTTACACATCATCCATCACGATTATTAGAAAAATGTACAAAACTGAAAAGGTTACCCCAAAAATCGAACATTCACATGCCCATTCTCAAACTGCTTTAGTGAACGTTGTGTTCATGTATTTGATATGTTGCTGTGTGCAGTACTGGGTTGTTCTGCCTGGTCCTGGTTCTGTAGGTAGTTTCTGAGCTTGTAGAGTCTTAAGTTGGTGTGCTTCACTATTGGAGTAAGTCCATTTCACTTGACCTTGCAACCTCGATAGAGGGTTGTCTGCAAGACAAAAAAGAACCTTTTTGAGCCAATCGTAATACAAATATACTGCCTCCAAGACAAATAAAGTCTTGGTCTGATTCTTCTGAAATAGCTGAGGTACAGGTAAGTACAGAACTGTTTTTATCCTATTCCTGTACCTTTACTAGTGTCTTGTGAGTGTCTTGCTAGCTTTAGCAGACACTCACTTACTCATTCACTCTCACTCATTGTATTTCTGTATACAGGGTTGAAAAGGGGGCCTGGTACCTATCCCAGGAGACTTGGGCCACAAGGTCCCCGGACAGGGTGCCAATCTATTGCAGGGCACACACAGATGCACAAACTCACACACTACAGGCATTTTGGGGAAAGCCAATTAGCCTAATCTGCATGTCTTTGGATTGTGGTTGGAAACTGGAGTACCTGGAGGAAACCCACCAAGCACAAGGAGAACATGCAACCTCCATGCACACAGAGGCTGGATTTGATCGCGTACCCTGGAGGTGCAAGGTGACAATGCTAACCACTAAGCCACCTTTTGCTTTACTAAAAGGTGATTAATTCTATTGCAGAAAGTTTGACCAATCTCTTTGACGAATCTCTCTACTCTTTTAGGTTTGAGTACTACCATTGCTACTGCAGAAAGCTTCTTTAATCTTGCCTTCCACTATAGAAAGGTTGACTAAACCCACCTATTCTCACAGGCTTTCATGACCAATCCCACCCACTTTCGCAGAAAATGTGACCAATCCAGCCTTTTATAGAAAGCTTGATCAACCTTACTACTCAAAGAAAGTTTGCCCAATTCCAGTCACTTACTGACAAAGTGTGTCCAAATCTGCCAAATCCAGCAGACAGTCCTCATCAATCCCACCAGATTTTGTTCAGTGATATACAGATTAGTATGTTTGGTCTCTTTTGCCAGGTATACTAACAAGTGATTCTATCATTCTGAATGGTTGTTAATCTTTGTGTTTCCCTTTTGATTGCTAAATTTGAATTATAACTTGTATACATATTTGCAGTATGAGTTCCATGTACCTTAAGTTCCACATGCCTGTGTGCCTTCATTAGACAGTCTATGTTTTCAGACCTGCAGATCATGCTAGTCGTCTAGATGCTGCTCCTCCCAGGTGGATGTGGGGATGGCGCTGTACGGGTCCATGATGACTTTGGCACAGCGGATGATCATGGCCACCAGCAGCAGGCAGAGGAAGGCAATGCATGCCAAAGTCAAGCCCTGGTCCACGTCCACGAACTCGGGATCTGGCGTTGTTTCCTCCATCGCTTCTGCTTCGCTCTGTCCACATCGAGCTGGGCCAGCGCTACCATCCTGATTGTTTAGCTGAGAAAAAAATATATAGAAATGCTAACCTTTTAATGTATTTTTCCTAATTATATTTAATGTTATAAACTATTTGTGATTAAATGCAGATCAGTGTGCTCATTTAATGTGCTAAGATATTGTCCCAATGACATTTTGTCATTTAATATGATGTGTTTAATATTAAAAACAAATGCACTTTTGACACAGGCTAGCTATTTTAATGTAGATTTCATTTAATATAATATAATATAATATAATATAATATAATATAATATAATATAATATAAGGGAAACAGTTCTCTTGCAGTGACCGTAGTTCAGGGTCAACACTGAAGAGTACAGAGTAAGTGTGGAATACTCAAGCAATTAACATTAGGCACATTTGAAAAGATGCTAAACCACCATAAAACCTGCAATAGGTCTGTGAGTGCATGCACAGGCTTGTATTTATCATAGTAGTGTTGAAAAGACTAAAGACTTAACTGTGTATGCAGCTAAAGCTGTGTCTGATTCACCAAAACACAGTAGTTTATAAGAATAAAACAAAGATTTGATGTAAACGCTGACTTGATACAAGCTCTGATGCAATGTTCCCTTATTTACCTGGCAGATATATACGAGATAAACCGATTAAAAAAAAAGCATTCAGTAGACTACAGTTCCTTCAAGAAGAAAGTAGTAGACGAAGAGAATAAAACCCAGTGAAGCTGAATGAGTGTCTGGAAATCATTTTTGTGCCTAAAGAAAGGAATTAAGCACTGAAAAAAAGAGCAAAATGGCATTCTTTATTTTCGTGCGGATTTACAAATCAACCAGCAGTATATATTGTATACTATACTGATTCCTCTGACTGATTTAAGAGAAGTGCATACGACTAGTTTTAAAACCACTTCTGTAACACACCAACAGATGGCAGCACAAAGCTGCACGCACCATCACAGGAGCACTGACCTTCATAAGTCAGTGTGCCAAAAGACATCGTCCTGTGAACATCGGGATCTGTGTTGCTATTTTGACAATTCCGTTCCCAAACTGGGCAAATCTGCCACAAAATCATTTGACATTATTCGGCAAGTTTACAGTGATGCTGCAATGAGTCGTTCAAGGTGTTTTAAATGCTATGCATCATTGGAAGATGACAAGAGATCAGAAAGATCTTCAATAAGCTGACCCCCGAAAATGTCGAAACCATTCATCAACTTGTGCATGATCATCGGCGAACAATCCACAATGTTGCTGCCATTGTTGGTGAGTCATATGGAACAGTCCAGGCAATTCTCATGTGTGGTTTTAACATGCGCCGTGTTGCTACCAAGTTCTTCCCCAGGTTGCCGACCCAGGAACAGTGTCTGCCAAAAACTGGGTGACGTGGATGACCTGTCCTGCATATCGAGGATCATTACCGGTGAAGAAATTTATTTGTATGGGTACGACCCCGAGACGAAGCTCCAGTCTTTACAGTTGAAGATCCCATCATCTTTACAACCAAAAAAGGCGAGGTCCAATGCTCAACCAAGTGCATGCTAATCGTCTTTTTCAACATTCGCGGTATTGCTTTGAGAATTTGTTCCCAAGTTCTCTACTGCCAGGTTTTCAGGTGTCCAACAGAGTTTAAACAGAGCTAATCTTGAAACTTTTTGATATCGCCTCATACTTATCCAAGCAATGGTACATACAATATGCATGTCGATGTCAAAATAAAAAAGTACTGGCCATAGTGACGGAATTTAGTCCAGGATCACCAGTATTCACTCATTGTTACATGATAATGTCAGTATTGCGTCAAGACTTCAAATTTAAGAATATTTCATGTACTGATGGTTTGTCAAAGGCCTAGAAAAACGTATGCCAATATTGCATGAAAAAAAAAAAACGAATATGTAAGCATTCATTTAAAAAGGTTATTCGACATGATGCTTTTATTTGGCTGAAAAACAGTACAGGCAAAACAAATTTGACATTTTTAATGTTGAACAATCAATATTAATGAATGCTTCATGCCATAGAGTTACAGACTGTAGGTCCGGCTAATGTAAGTGGTTGGGGTAGACAAAATATATGCATACACTACATAGCATACTAAACCACACATACTGTACAGGATTTATTATAGTTACTCTAATACTACCTAGCAAAACTCTTAGTTCCGCAGTGGCTCTATTGGCTTATTTGTCATGTTACTACCACTAACACGGCTGATATTGTTGTGGGACCGCGCTTGCCAGTGGAAAGCTATTTGAGGTGTACTTTTAGATGATAGATAACAGGAGCTACAGTATTTGTTACATCAAGAATCTGAAGCAGACAGGAATGACTTTTTTTTTTTCACAATGCACAAAAAGACCCACAAACAGAATGTACAAGCACTTCTGAAGGTGGTCTTAGTAAAGCTTGTTCTGAGTTAAATTGTCTACATAGTAAAATTGCTGAGTCATGGATCTGAAACCACTCAGAGCACTGAACCAGTTTTTAGACCGTTGATGTTGCAAACATTTTTCAAACCCAGAGCCGCTTTAATTGTGTTTGGCTGCTTGTATAAAACCTGTGTATATTTGTGTACGGTTAAGATACTGAGACAGCTTATAAGGAGACAAATGCTAAGTACCTAAACACTATCCATCTGACATCAAAATCTCTTTCTAAACACGGAGCCCTGTATGCTCAGAGATTTCTGCAAACCTTCTTCCTAAATGGCAAGTGATCAGTCAACAGAGTGATCGTGAGCAGAATACAGAACGGCGCAGTAAATCCTAGATGCTTTCTGAATCCACTCTACACGCAGCAGTGCTTGAATTTGCAACTGTTTCAATTTGTATACATATTTTATACTTTATCACATAGCCAGGGTCCTATTTTCAACCTCTCAGAACATAACGCAACTTTATTCGATTAAACTCTTTGCCTATTAGGATTCCATATTGCCACTTCACTTAGCTAATAAAAAAGTTGTTTAGTGCTTTATGTTCTCTCATCTTTACTGATGAAAGATAAAGAAGAGCGACATGAGAGAAATGGGCATTTTAGAGGCATTCCAATCAGTTGATTCAGCTGCATTGTTTGGTAATGACTATTGTTGCTGCTGTGCTCTCGGCTTTACTAAAATAGTTCAACTTTTTTAGACAAGAAAAAGCTTTCTAAAAGGAACACGTTCTGATAAAAATTTATCATTTTCATAGGGCCCAAATGGGACATACACTCTGGAACCTAGTAAATATTTTTGTGATTTACTGGTTGAAGCTGTATTTCATTGCTGTCACGTGAATACATTTGAGCAGATACATTGGTGTTTAATAGGAACAGAAAAGTTAAAAAGGATAATAAATAGGTTGTTTTTTTTGGCTCCTGAAAATATGAGGGGGTGTTCATGTCAAGCCAGGACATGTGATGAATTCATTCCTCATGAATTAGGTTGTAAAACCAATTTAAAAAAAAAACAACATTTTACTGAAGTCTTCAAGCACAGTACAGTAATAGGATTCCTAGTTGCAGGGAAACATTGCAAGTAGCCTGTATATCCGTGAATGACAATCCTGACCAAGATGGGCTGGAGATCGTTGCAGTTGTTCCTATAAACATTCAGTGAAGAGATCACTTGTCACCAACTTTGCGGAAGAGAGGAATCTGTCGTTGGGAACTGTACACACAATTCATGAACACCACTTGCACTTTACAGGAACCTGGCTGGCAGTTTTTGCCACATCCACTGTACAGTCCTGACCTCGCTCCAGGCCATTTGCACAGGTTTGGGGCATTAAAAGAGTTGACAAATGTGAAGCAGAAAGTCTGATCATATATTTGGCATACTGAGAACTTTCTACCTTTAGGGTATCCAAGCACTAGTGAAATGCTGAAATAATTGAATTAGTGTAGCAGGCAGTTATTTAAAGGAATAAAAGCAGCTTTTACTCCACTCGACTGTGTTCTGTTATTCTGTCCCAGTTTGCCTTAAAAAAAAGGAAGAGCGTCATCCACTGTTTTTCATTGACCATGAATGTGGTATTGATGAAAACAGTGGACAGCAAATTTTGGACTCTACTGCAAGCAGTAGGAGCTCAATGGTTAAGATGCTGGCCTGCTGATCGGGTGGTCAAGGGTTCAAAAACCCAGCATTGCCATATAAGTACTTTCAGACTGCAAAGCATCTATAAAATACTTCTATAGTCATAACATCTGAAAATATATTTGGATTAATTTAGATTATTTCAAATATATACTTGTTACATACACGAATGTGCACATAAGGATGTGTGCATGCCCTTCATCTCAATGAGAAGCCTCCTGATGGCTTTTTCCAACTATAAAATGATGTAAAAATAACTTAAAATGATGTAAAAATAATCTTTTGTAAGTTAAAAATGATTTCCATATAAGCAAAAAAAAAAAAGCAAATAAATGTCCCTCACTATTTCTTATTATGGGAAAGCAATTGCTAATGTAATCTGTTGTTAAAAATGTACAATATACTGTATGTTTCCATATAATCATTTAGAAACAAAAACTGTTAGTGTATAAATGTGTGGATGATTAAAATATTTTTTTTTTTATTAATTTGTGCTTAAGGTAAAATAATCTACGTGAGGACAGATACTGTATATCTTGAAATATAACTTCTTGAACATCAGATAAAAAAGGCTGCTTTATTTTTCCTTCCCCCCCAGTTGTGCTTTACTCTGCTGTCCAGTACACTTTGTCCTTATGTACTAGATTTGCTTTTCTTTTTACACCTTGGGGATCCTAGCAACTTTCTCCCCTTGAATAGACACTGCATTGGCACCTGTGTCCTTCTTTCTCCTCCACTAGGCATACTGTCACAGCTGAATTGTTTAATCCTGGCTCTCAGGGCTGGTGACGAATCATTCGGTGTCACTACTTGTCTTTTCAAAGGCTCTTCAGGGAACAGTTTTGCGTCAGCAAGTACAGGGATTTTCCTCACACATATAGCGCTCTGGCTTTGAAAAAGGTCACAAACCTTAGGGCTCATGGCAACAGTAACCTTGGTGATACCATTAGCAATGTAATGAAGAGTTGACAAAAAACTTGAAGAAGGAAACCTTTATGCTCCGAACAAACTGAGCCCAGAGCCACTTCACGATGGACTTAACAGGCTTAACATCATACTCACACTGAAAAAGGGCTTCAGGAAAACAATCATCTCATTTCAGACAAAATCACAGCTGAAATAGAAGGGGCAATTTAATAGCAGCAACTTCGAACAAGGATAAAAGAGTTTTGTTGCACACAGAACCTTTTTAATTACAAAGTTTGTTGAAGATCCTAAGAAATATTTTAAAAATACAAAACATTAGTTTACAACATGATTAGCCTCAATTTCAGTTGTGCCACAGATTTTAAAGACAGGGCCTTGTCATAATGTAGGGATGCACGGTATAAGGTCCAATAAAGTTAGTTATTAATAGACATACAGCTCTCTCTCACACACACACACACACACACACACACACACGCTTTGGCCTACTGACACACACATACATACATACACACATACATACATGTATATATATTTTTTTAGTTTTTTTGGATATTTGTTACACTTAAATTCTTCATTCATTAAACATTTTTTTTATATAATACAAAGATATCCTGGGAAAATACAAAATGTAGTTTTTAAATATATATTATAGTTTTTAATTAAAAACGTTTTTCATTACTATAGCAGCTGTACTTCTACACAAGTCGTTTCATGACTGCTGAGTTTTTAGACAGTTAATTCCTTTAGTGACCAGCACAGGGTGTATTTTGTAATCAGTATCCTATTATACAGAACTAATAAATTATTCCGTTTCTCAACTTTTTTTTAACTTGTTCTGTAAGGTAAAGCCTAGAGAGTTAAGTGACAATATTACGGTTTGCTTTTAGTGATAACTGCCACAGTTGGCCAAATAAACAGCAGGTTGTTTTTTATGAAGACATTTTTACAAGACAGACAATGTGACAGGGCATCCTGTGATTCGTAGCTGCTAAGAGACTCTCGTGTGTTGAGCTAAGGATGGTAATAAACCTTCTAAAAGTCAATCCTTCATATGTACTGTATTGGTTTTAATCTTGTGTGTCATAAAGTATGCAAAGTGGACTACAAATAAATTAATATAAAATGAAGAAACTCCCTTGAAAACCCTGAAAAAAGAAAAATGATATTTAACAACTTGATATAAGGATGAATAATTTTTAACTTAATCCAAAAGATCCTGGAGAACTTTTCCTGGAGAATACTGTGCAATCTGCATTTACAGAAAAAACTAACTTCCCTTTACTCCCTCTATGTAATTGCTACTTGTTTAGCACTAACAGTATTTCTGGCCTAATAAAGTTAAAATCCGAGGATTTCCAAAGAGCCACTACTAAGGCCTTAAGTATTGTAATGTATTGTATTGTCTGTCACTTGCAAAATGGTCTGTCTAAATAAGCAATGTACCTCTCCATCGGACAGATGAAAATGGATTATACATTTGTTTACCTGGATTTGTTCATGCACTATTATTTCTAATTGATGGCAACATTTTCTAACAAAAGAAATGCATTTTTTTTTTGACAAAGCTTTTAACCACCACCTTTTGACATCTGGACAGAAAAAAAAGGTGAGTCAGCCGTTCTGCTTTTGCAGCTGAAGGAAATTAACTTTTCTCCTACCTCTTATCATTTGAGCTGTATTACTGAACGACACTTTCGGTGTTTTCATAATTGCCTCTGCTGATTAACTTCCCAATCACAGACGGTATTCAGGAAAGGTCATACCCGGCTCAAAAGATAACACTGTGCTGCCTTGTATTTGGAGAAGAGAGCGTGTGGGGGCATGGGGCGTATCGAGAAGCAGAGAGAGAGGGGGGGGGGGGGGGGTAAAGTGAAAGAGATGGTGAGATAGATAAAACATGGAAAGAGGTAAGTGCATGTGTGTGTGAAAGAGAAAGTAATAAAGAAAGTACAATATTTGAGTAACTCCAAAATACAGACACGATCTGATTGTACTGTATTTAAGACAGAGCATGTTTCATGTCTTTTAAAAGACAATGTCCCTACAAGGACAGGAATATATCACAGTTTTATCTTGTTGGGACATTTAGTTGGTTTCTTTTGTATTAAAACACAATTATAGATTCGAGTGTGTTTTTGTGTGTGTGTGTGACTGGGGAGCTACATTGTGACTAAGTGTAAGCTCTGGCTGACCATTTCCTTCATTAAAGCCCATCTGTCAGTGATGCAGATTAAAGAAAGCACCCGGTCTTAAACCACTTCAGGCCAGACGTCTAACACCCTCAGACACACAAACACCACACACTAATTCCAGATGGAATTCTGAGATCTGTGAGTGGCACCCCAAATCCAGATCCATTTGTTTTTGTGTTTGCACTTCACGCCAGGGGTCTTTATCTCTCGATCTGTTCTACAAAGCCTTGCAAATTCCATTTTTTTTTCTTTCTCTGTAGCCTTTGACTCTTTCCTCTTTCTATGTCATGCTTAAAATTAACACATACTTTGACATGCAACTGACAAACCCCAGTCAGCAAGAATAAATAGACACGATGTTGAAATCTCTACGCTGCTGTTGCAAATGAGTGCCAACCAAATTAATGCCATTGATCTCTGTGTGTGTGTGTTGGGGGGGCTTACTAATAGGAATTTACATTGTATGTGTCACATGAGCATTACAGCTGCATCATGGGAGTGCTGGGTCATGACTGCATTGTTTAAAGAAAGTTGGAATCTGTGCTTTGCAATGGGCACACAAATCCTTTGAGGCCTAGCCAGGATTTGCACACATAAATCACTAATTATAAAATGTCTAGGAAGACACATGCTGTGGAATACAGTGGGTTTTTTTCCCACTGAAACACTCAACAGTTTCGTATGTTAGCTTGATGAGATCTAAAAACTATCCTGGTATTAAAGCAGCACAGTTGCCTACTGTGGCCTATTTGGAGGCGTGCCTGGTTTTATTTGAATTTCCTAAAGATGGGGATTTTAGGGGGTTAATGTTTTTCATACATCATACAGCAGTTGTTATTTAGTTCAATAAATTATTTGTGTACAGTAGGCACTTAGGCCTCATACCCATCCTGTCCACATGAATAACATTAAAATAAAGGTTAAGTTTAGTAGGTTGTGTTCAAAGCACAGGGTCAGCCATTATATTTCTCAAGGGTCAGCTGCAACCTAGCGGGCTTGGTCTCGAACCCCCAACCTTACGATCAGTATTCTGGCAGCCATGAAACCTTTTTTCAGTGACCTTAATATTATGAAAGGTAATCTTACCATCCCAGCCAACTAGAAGCCAGGCCATTAAGAAATCTCTCGGTGGTCCTGGATGTTTAATCGGAAATTTCTTGCAATCAGCTCCTAGTCTTTTTCAGCTAATGCTAACCAGATTGAGATATTTGGACAACATTGCACTTAACTCAAGTGATTCATTTTATTCCATTATCTTAAGTTTTTTTTCCTTTTTTTTTTTTATTTTAAGTTTATACAGTATATATATATATATATTAGGCTTCCATGTCAATTTTTTTTTCTCATAATGACTTGGTTGTGACTTTATTTCACAACCTTTAAACTTTAACCTTTTAACTCTTTCTACAAACTCCTCACCCATCAACCACAGGTACTTCCACTAGTCATAAATATTTTACTTTATTTTCACACAGTCAGACAATTAGATGTTTAATATTTCATAAAGTTGCTCATGTGTAGTTTCTTACTCTATAATAGACAATTTTTACTTGCAGAGCGACAGAAGCTTCCACTTGCCCTATACTCCCTACAATAAATGACATCACTACCTAATAATGAACAAGCTGGAAAAAAAAAAAGCTTTTTTTTTTTTTGGTATAATGAATTAGTAGCGGTCGCCACCAAGCTCTGCAATAAGCATGTGGAACAGACAGGACGAGAACATATAAAACTCAGCTGTTGGTATTTCTTACAAAACCATGATTTCATAATATCATATTTATATCCTGCAGTGGCATGGTGTTGCAGTGCATCCCTACTGTTGTCATGCTGTTCACTCAAATGGGTATTAATGAAATTTTTTTTATGTTTAACTGAAAAAACATTACATGCTGCTATGTATCTGACTTTAACTGGTTACCCAATGTTATCCAATGTCAGATTTGTCATATGAATACAGGAGGCTTTTTTTTCTATGCTAACTATTTCATATCCATTTTAGAGCAAATTTAGCCTCTCTATTTGCATCTTTCTGATCTGCTGCAACTAGTCACATATTCGCACCACTGAATGAAAGTAAAATGCAGTTTCTCCCATTTAGTTTGCAGGACATTTAGATAAGCTCTTCCTGTTTCTTATCGGCTTCTTTAAATCAGCCTAAAGCTGCAGAACAGGCAGGCAGAGTCGAATGTATCAGCATTATTCTTTAATAATGACCCCTTTAACACACCTTAAAGTTGCAAAAAAACAGCGCTATATGCTCATAATTTTCCCAAAGTGGCTCTTAAATAGGATGCCTCACACTTGAGGTGTTTTAAAAATCAGCAGTTCATTTTAAAATCAGATGGTAGCTCAGCAATTAAGTAACTACGCTAGTGACCTGAGGGTTTTGGGCTGTAGAATTTTCCTGGAACAGACAACGTGGGAAGTTGAGATGGCAGCAACTCAGCAGACACACAGTAGCCTTGGAACACTGTGTTCTATAAAGTGTTTTTCAGTGTTTCTGTGCAGTTGTTGTTCTGCCTCCTAACTAAGTTAACTTGTCTGCACATTTGCACATGCACTTTGTTGTCTTTTTCTGTATAGGACTTTAGATAGGATTGTTTCTGTTAATTTATAATGTTAATCTGGTTTGTCTCTTCTTAGTTAGTTAGCTAGTCAGTTTTTGTTAATTTACGTTATAACTAAAATTTACGTAATAAATAAAATTCTCAATAAATGAAAAATGTTTCACCTTTGTCCGTTGTTTCATTTTATCGTGCACTAAACTGTATATGGTTGAAATGACAAAAAAGGCCTCCTTGACTTGACTTGACTTGACTAACTGCTGGACCACTACACCACTCTACCCATTCCATGCCTCCTTTCTTTTTCTAAAAACTTGTGTATATATTATATGATACAAATACAAAAGCCTGTTCAGTTTAACTCCAAAGCTCACTAATATTTTGCAAGGTACCAAGAAGGAACCCGTATATTGGATGCCATTGATCTATTGTTGTACTTAGGCATTAATGTTGTCCATTGCATTGCAACCTCAAAACAATAGAATATCAACATTTATTTATAATATTGTAGCGTTTTTACGCCGAGAAGAATGCTGGAGAGACGAGTGAGCTTATTTGCTACCCAATGCAATGGCTGGGAGTACTTTGTTTAGCACACAGCCGGTAATGGCATGAGCAGCACCTTCACTCAGGAGCCTACCTCTAATTCAGCGTCAGCCTGAACTAGAGCACATTTCACACGTCACACACACAACAGGGCCGAAGTCACTAACCCAAACACCTTTCCCCATCATGGTGAACACACCGACATTCCCGCAAAGCATGCTGGTCGTCAGCCGCCGCCCCGCCCACGCCACAATATTTTTGCAGCTTAACATCTCTTTGCACAATGTCCTTTGCAATACACGAATTGTCACTTAAACTTTTATTGTTACAGAGCTCAGAAATCTCGACTGGAGAACCGAATGAATGCAATATTGCTTAAAGAGAAAATGTCTAACATTAAAATATGTTAATGCCTAACATCTTAAAATTTTAAAAATAAATAAATAAATAAATAATAATAAAAAAAATGATGAAAAAAATAATAAACAACTTAATGCTTATGGTATGAACTTACATTTTAATTAAAAGTACAGTAACTCTTCAAAACAATATGCAAAAATAATAAAAGGAATAAAATAAAATAAAAAAACTTTAGACCAAGAGCATGTTATATCCATCTTTTTGTCTGTCTGGCATGTGGTCACACTTGGTTAAATGCCTTTATTTTATATGTTCTCTCTCTCTCCCTCTCAGGCTCTTCCTGACTGTAGAGGATCAGTGCAGTCTTCAATATCTCAGTGATAAGGTACTTTGAACCGTAGAGGGGTGCTGTCACAGCAAGAAGAAAAAATAATCTATTTGGCACTTTATCATGATGCCCCCAAAATCAATTATCAGGCTTCTTTTTATTGGCAGAACAATATTTAATTTGAGCTTAGAACAGTGGGTCAGTTTGGAGTTTATGGCCGACCAGACCGAACTGGGCCCTCATCCAAATTGCATTTGGTGTCATATTCTTCACAAAGTAGTAACCTGCCAGTGGAATGAGTAATGATGCTCTGCTTCTTCATCATAGTCATCATTTAAGAAGTTGAAAGAGATTTGAAATTTTTAAAAATTCTTTCTAAAATTCTGTAACTCCAATTACCGTACAACCAAATACCAAGGACACTTTAAGTGTTAAAATGGAATAAAGCTGATAAATTCTCCGTTGTTTCATCCTCCTCTCCCCCCTCCCCCCGCAAGAACAGTATATGTCTCTTAAATCAGATGAACAATGGACTGGCTGCTAATATGCTCTCTGACAAAGAAAATAAGACTAGCAATTATTATTTTTTAAATAAATGAAGCAGCCTCTTCATCACTGACTCCAGCTCGCCCATTATAGGGAAGGGCTCAAAGTCAGATCATATTTCTCAACTCGGAGGCAAAATAAAGCATGCGTTGCCACTTTTCCCTTAGTGCCGTTTGTAATTTAACACAATTTGGGCTTTTTTAATAGAGTAAGCATAATAGTTTAAGCTCTAAAGTACCTAGAATCAGTATCTTTTTAATTGTTTTTAGACTTTAGAGAATAACTCACCCAGTAGTCGCACTGAATAAGGGCAGAGAGTTAGTTACCATTTTTAAGCATGATTCCACTGATGGAGGTAGTAGCACTAAAAATGAAGCTTTGGAACCTGATCAGTTTGAACATACAAAAGTGAGAGGGTTGGGCAGATGAAAGAACTAAATCAGTCTTAGCTATACAGTATGAGGTCAATGTGAATTTCCCAAACTCTAGTAAAAGTCACAGAAAACCTCACACAACTTGAAATCTAATTTCATCAGCCTTGGTGCAATCTTCTCAAATTCACAACTCCACCACTTCCTTCCTTGTTCCTTGTTTGAAGAGTGACATCAAATCAATATGGCCACTAATAGTGTGAACAGTCTAAAGCGCTCCTTATCCAACTTTTAAATGAGTTCGTAGCGGTATTGGGTTTAGATAACTTTATATACTGATACTCAGTTAAATTTATAATGTTGATCTTAATACGACCGTTTTCAGATTGTACTGTAATTATATATATTTATATATAATTTTCAACTATATAACTATAACTATAACTATAACTATATATATATATATATATATATATATATATATATATATATATACTGTATATATAGTAGCAAAGAAGACAACAAACATTAAATTTATACTTTATTGAAACATTATTAAAACTTTAGGCATGTTTAAGGATTATATACACACACTTTTACTTTTGATTTTTTTTGTGTTAATTATTAGTTAGTATCAGTTAAACAGTAAAACATTAAAAAATCTTTTCAAGTTATCAGTAGATCAGACCACTGAATAGTTTTTTATATTGACAGTTTTATATATAGGGAAATATATTTTCTTTGCTTAAGGGTTAACATTAAAATTATCACTAATGTTTACCAGTTCACATTACTCACAAATTTCTGCTTGCTAGTTTGCAATGTTGTTACGAGCATTTATGCAGCGCTATCCCTTTGTCATGTAGTTAATGTTGTTTCAATGCCATTTCATCAAATTAATTCTAATTTTTAAAAACAGCCTAATACCAATGTTGTCCCAACATTCATAACATTGTCAAATGTCACCATGGCAGTTTTGAAAACCAAAAAATTCCTGCTGGGATAAGTCTTCTTCACTACTTCTCACATCAAGCACGATTATTTAAAAAGTTAAAATAAAAAATAGTCACATTTCATTACAAAATAAATCTGTGATGTCATTTAAAATCATAGGTTAGTTATAAAGATCAATCCACGGGCCATTTATGGTGGAATGTCAGTGCTAGCCCTTGCCTTGATCTCGCTCTGTTTCTCTCCGTCACTTTCTGCCACGAAGATCTACTGTTTCACACCTGAGCTGAGCTTTTCTAAGCTGTCTTTTTCTCTTCAACTGCTAGTCCTGAAAGGCAGGAGTATGCCATGATCTCAGGAAGAAAGAAAAAATAACACTTTAGAGAAGTGAAAGGAAATACCAAAAAAAAAAAAAATCCCAATTTAACAATGTGGCAAAAAAAGATCATTAGACACTTTTTATTCATAGAAAGTTGGCTGTATCAACAAAATCTAATCCAATCGTTTTCGTGTGTAATTCATTCTCGCACCTCCCGGTAACTCAGTTCTATCAGCTGCCAGAGCAAGACATTTGTCACAGAAGAGATGTCGTTCAGAATACAAATGACCTTATTAACTTGTCAGAGTCAGACTGATGGAAAAAATACTGGATTAAATCATTTAAATTAGTTTGTCAGGACAGTCACAATCTTCAAAAGGCAGATATTACTTCTATAAAGTAATTGATACAACAAACTCTCTTTAAAGACCTTATTTAAAGTGGTTTCTCTCCCATAATCTTAGCTCACAACTCATCTAATTTAGGACCAAAAGCATTTTATTGCAGGATTGCATTTTATTTCATGGCAGGAACCAAACCCCAGACTATGAAGAAACGAGGCCTCAGCGCTAACCAGTAAGGCACCAACCTGCCCTGCACTAGATCTTCTGCTGTTTAAGGCCATTTGCTTCGAGGTTTAATGTGTTGCATGTTCTGGGTAATGGTCTGTGTTTGAGTCCTTGGATTCTCCCCATGCTTTGTGGCCTTCCTCCGGGTACTCTCGGTTCCTCCAAAATAAGGCTAATTGGTGTTTTAAATTGCCCATAGTGTGTGAGTGAGTGTGTGTTTGCGATTAGCACCCCATCCAGGATATACCCTGCCTTTAGCCCCAAGTCCATTCGGATAGGCTCCAGAGAACCATGAACGAGATAAGCTGTATAGAGAATGAGTGAGTGAGAGAGTAAATTATCTAAGGGGATTAAAATAAAGAAGTTGGAATAAATGTTTAACTGCAACAGGCTGCAAAGTGCCTAAAGAAACATTTTTTTTTTTAAATTGGTTGTTCATTTAACAATTTTGCTTTTGCTTCTGTTCCAGTTAGCATCACCAGTACACTAATCACCGCCTGATCATCTGTCAACATCTGCACCTGGTTCATGGTTTAGGTTAGGTTCTTCTTCGGCAACTGCTCGGGTACAGGGACTGGACTGAAAATGATATTTATTTAGGCATTTGTCAGACGCCCTTAGTCTAGAGCGACTTAAATTAGTATACCATTATACATGTGAACAATTAAGGGTTAAGGGCCTTGCTCAAGGGCCCAACAGGGACAAATTGGCAGTCATGGAATTTGAATGTGGGACCTTCCGAACCACAGTCCAATGCCTTAACAACTAAGCTATCCCAGACCCCAGCTTCAAAATTGTTATTGAGCTTGGAGAACTATTCCTTGGACACTATTAAAAATACAAGAAGGTCTGGCACTTCGGAAGCAGAATATGAAGAAATAAGGGGTGGGTCAAGATTTTTGCACAATACTGTATTTTAAAGGCAACTGTTTCCATTCTGTATGATATGAGTTGTTTTGCAGCACTGTCATGTCCTGTGTCTGAATGGTGTTTGTGGTGCCTTCTTGGCCAGTCTATAAATGAGATTTTCTGTAAGGCAGGAAGGAAGGAAGAAAATTCTAGTAAAACAATTTAAACAATGCATAGACAGAGACCCCAAAAAATGTAAAAATTGAGCATTGAGCCAAGCTTGATTCCTAAACAGACATGGAATCTCATCAATTAGTCAAATTTATTCATCCATAAATTAACATTTGACCTCTTCAGTAGCATGCTACACACATTTCTGAACTGTGCGTCTTGAATATTCTGTTAACTTAGTAACTAAGACAATAACTCAGTTATTATTCTGCCATATTGTATGCATTAATAATGAATCAACCTATGGATGCTCTACTTTAATGCATATACAGTATCCTGTAAATAAAATATAAAAAGAAAAAACTCAAGAAACCACAGGTTGATGGGTTATGAATAACACAATGAAGCGAGAGAACTGGACAGGAGCGACTTGCACAGCCTGTTTAATGATCATAACTTGCGGACACACATTTCAGATGAGTTTTGAAACCTGGGTATAAGTTTGTACAGTAAATTGATATGCATCAACCAAGCATCCTAGTTTAAACTTTTCTTACTTCCTTAAAAGAACAGTATTAAGACTTGTATTCTCTCTAAACATTGTTTGAGGTTTTAAATGTAGTTTAAAACAGAGTTAAAATGAAGCATGAAAAACATCTTACAATAAATTCTCTTCCAATCCCAAAGGCACCAGACATAAATGCTCTAGTTTCATTTGGGACATGACTGATTACAATAAAGAGAGTGTGTGTGTATCCATGATCTTCCACAGAGGAATAAAGTGTTCGGATATCATAGTAAGAGAGAGATTGTCCTACCTGTTCTCACATCCTGTGGAGTGGAAAGTAGGGAAGAAACGTCCTTGCTGCGCACCAGCTACCATCCGGAGGCTTTTGCTGCTGCAGCATCCAGCTCTCAGTCTCACTGCATCACCCAGTGTGTGTGTGTGTGTGTGTGTGTGTGTGTGTGAGCAAGTGAGAAAGGGTGTGAGAGAGTATAAGTGGTAGGGAGAAGGCAGAAAGTCTCACACACACACACACACACACACACACACACACACACACACACACACACACACACACACACACACACACAAAGTAATGGTCCAGTGTGCAGCCACGTGTAAAGGCAATATGAGACCCACAGACAGATATGGATTCGTACTCACATAATTTAAAATGTGGTATACATACTGTATAATATAAAGGGTTTTTCACTTCCATAATTAAAAAGGACAATTTGTAAAATCATTGAATCACACCAGATGATTTGTCCTTTTCATTAAGAGCTTTTTTAGTATATGCATTTGATAACATGATAATACTTTTATAGTATATGCTTAATTGAGATGTACATATATAGAAAAAATACATTTTATATAAAGGTATATACAGTAAAATAAAGTATATTGCAGTTTATTAGACTTACTAACACTTTTTAATGTTTGAACCGCCAAACATGTACTGTACTATACATGCAGTGATAATAAAAAAAAAATAAAAATAGAACACGGCTCACTTAATTCACTACTTGTGCATATAGTACCAGTATGTATTCTTGCTCATCCAATTTTCTGCACTTTATTAATTGCAGAAGAATCCATATTGATACATATAGGAGTTCTGTGTATTCCTTGTTAAAATGGATCAATTTTGCTACTAAAGATTGTTTTGCATTTATTTTTCCAAAAAGGATTTTTAGGAGCCATAAAAGAACCATAGTCACCTACACCCCCAAGGTCATGGGCATTACGTGTCTGGTGTTGAAAATCAGGTGGGCCAGTTTTGGTTTGATAGATGAATCAAACTGTCAGTTTGCTACATGGATAAAATATGTAATAATAAATTAATAACAGAATGAGTTAATATTAGAATTAATGCATTCGTTTATGCATCATTATGCGTTGCCAAGGTACATAAATATATTAATTACGAGTAAAGTGTAACCAGAGACAGTAAGCCTTTAGCTAACTTGCTTAATGTGAGAATGGAGGCAATGCTGAGCTTTTGGACAGACAGCCTTTGTCTCACCTTCCTGTCTATGTTATGTTTTGTTGAGTTGGCACAGGTTCTGCCACGTCTGCCACGTATCACCAGCCTGTAAATATACTGTCTAACAAGGACAAATGAGACAGGACTGGGAAATTATTGGAGAAAAGTAACTTTCAGTGATTTCACTGTTTGACCTTCTCTCTGTTTTTTTTTCTTTCTTTTTTTGTTATCTCTCACCAATAGTTGTGATTAATGTTTAAAAAAAAACTACTTTCGCTGAAATCCAAATGGAACTAAATTGCGGGAATACTCAGAGGATCCAGTCTTTAGCCTCTAGCAGTTTTTGAATAAATATACAGTAAAGGACAAACACATATACATGATGTATAACTTTTTCATAATAAGATAATGTACATACATTTCTTTATGGTTTCTGAAACTGTAGCAATTGTGGATGTAAATATAGTTTTGCACTGATCAACCATAACTTTAAAAGAACAAGAGTTTAAAGTTCCCCCTGTGCTAACAGGGTAGCTCTACGGGACCTCCGGGTGTGTGCTGTGGTGTCTGGCACCAGGATGTTACCCACGGGTCCTTTGAGTGCTGTGTGTTGCAGGATGGGATTTCCATGAATTTTATATGGTGCATCCCAGTGACCCCCCATGGACGATTAATCGGATTGGGATCAGGGGAGTTTGGATGCCAGGTCAACAACCTTCAGCTCTTCTGCTGGGCCCCTGTGATGCAATGGATGTTCTAATAGCTTTCTGTTGTGGCCATTGTTGAGTTTTTCAGCAGCTTGTGTTGCATTGGCTTTTCTGTTTAATTGAGTTTGGTGATGTATAGTTGGTGATCAACGTTGTTCACATCATCTCTCATTGCTTATAATGTTATGGCTGATTGGTGTCTGTGCATAATACTTCAAGCATGAGTTATATCTGCAATGTTTTTATAAGTAATTTGTGCTCCCATTTATTGGACATAATTACTGCATTATAAAAGTAGAAGGCCTTAAATCTATCCAAAATAAGGCACATAAATGTTGTCCTAACACAAATTATCCTTAAAAAGTAGATGTTCTTAGATGACCTCCTGCAAACTGGAATGTAGAGATAATGCCAATAACAGTGTCCACATCTAGTGTGCTGAATGTTGCTGTGTCTGGATAACCAGTTACTGGCACACAACCTACACAGGCACACCCAGTGAATGTTCTTTTGGTTCCAGAACAACATCAGGAATTGATTAGTTCCTCCATGACTACCCTTGTTTCAGCCCAGCTCTCAAAATACCAGGGATGTTGGAAAAATATCGAGCTTCTATCATTTATGCCATCTAGAATTCATGGCAATGTTAACAAATGTTTTTCAAAATAAATTAGCATGGAAATATTTGTGGACTAGATATCATGATTAAAGATGTGGAGCCTGTTGGTTGTGTCTGGATAACACATAAAGACACATAAAGAAAGATAATAAAGACACAACTTTTCTTTTGATTTATCCATTCTTCAGAGCTGTTGTTGGACTTGTAATCAGACAATAATTCTTTAAGCTCAAACCTGCTTATAAGCAGCTTTAAACAGCATCAACGTCTGAGAACACACTGGAAATATTCAGAAGGTTTTAGATAAGTAATACTTTACATAAGTGATAATGGACAGGTTCGACTGTTAGCATCTAAAAATGAATTAGCACACATTTCTTTTCAATCACCATTTATTTTCCAGTAACATCCAATATGTGTGAAGATATTCCAATATGAATATGAAGTCATTCAGGTGAGGTTATCTGGAAGTTGAGTCATGTCAACTACACTTCTTTCTTGTTAGCTAAAAACATTTGACAACTTATCCAAAGCTTTTTCTGGCTAACAAGATAGAAGTCCAGTTGACATGAGTCAACTTCTGAACAACATTGAATGTTGAGCTAAGTTATGAAACAGACTAAGCTCGCCTAGTTATCCATTCATGTGATTAGCAGAAATTAGCAAAAATTTTATGCATAATAACTTCTCAAAACTTGGCTAAATTGCTGCCTGAAGAACCAAGGCCTAATTACCCACTGGCGCCACTATGAGTGGCAGATGAGTGGCCTAAATGTACTGAATGACCAGTTTATCACATCAAGGCATTTTTTCCCTTCTCCTGTGGCATGAGCAGACTCCAGGATTCAAGTTTTGAAAGGGAGGTTTTCTGAGCATGGTAAATCATTTTTACATATACACAGTAAATTCCTCAGTTTTGAATTTACACTTAGATTGCTATATGACTCCATTTGAATAGGGTTTTAACTCTGAGGGTGTTAAATCAACATTGTGGATGTTGCTGTGTACATTAGCCCCTATATTGTCCGCTGTAATCAAAGCAGTAGTAAATAAATGTAGTAGAATTAAGTCATAGTCATTAAGTCATTTATTTTGGCCAAGCAGTGAAATTGCTTTTGGAACAAAGTACCTTTTTGAGCAAATATCTGACGTTATAAGCCTACCTATGAATAAACATTTTTAATTAAAGTACAGTATGTGAATTTGTATCTATTGATATTTCCGCCAACAACATTATTGTAGAAGGATTGTTTTTTGCACACACAACAAAAATTTGTGATACTAACAAAATGAACCGTTTTATTAAGAAAAAAAATCAGATTATATTTATATCAAATCTTTATAAATAATAGCCTGGAAAAAAGTAAACATGTTTAAATCATAGCTGATAACAGTCAAATTTCACCGTTAGCTCTAAAAACTAACAAGTAAGTGATGGACCTTGTGTTCTAGATTGAAGTGTTACTAACACTAACAGTGTAAATGAAACAACTGAGCTGAGTTATGCAGAAACTCAGCGTGGCTAGTTGTCCAAGTGATTAGCATGATGGAAGTGACGGCGGTATAGCATGACAATTCAAGCTTTAGAATTTATTAAATCTGTTTATTTGCTATATTGTTTTCTATTGGTATTTATGAAGAAAGGCATATTTAAACTGCACTTTTTGTGATCTAGAAAAATATATATTTTTAAAAAACATTAATGAAAGAAAGAATAGACCAACAAGTTTATAAAATATCAACTCTGAAGTGATAATTATACATTGAAGATCACATGGTAAATATAGAAATTAATACACAAGCCCCCTTTGATTTTCTTTTGTGCTTGAAATATCTAAAAATGTCTGGGTTTCTAAGCTGAGTTTGACTGGGAGCTGGAGGTTTATAAATTCTACATCTAATTTGTAGAGATAATTTATAATTTTGATCTACCAGTGCAAGCTAAGCCAGCCATAGCTCATCCTGACAAGCATGGCTAAGGCAATTTGCTTTGCAGCATCAATTATGTCACTACAAGTACAGGGTGTCTAGAAACGCTTTAAACACATGGCAAAAATCACACTTTTTAGCTAAATCTAATTTCTTTTTCAAGAACGTTATTTCTTGTAAACACAAGTGGAGTCGTCCATCCCATGCATGATGAAATTTTTTAACACTTTTGGTTTTATGCATAAAATTGTGTTTCAGATCCATCCATTTATTTGATATTCTTATCTTATCTTCTTGTGGGAGACCATGGCCTTTATGTGCCTCATAGCTAAAAATTAAGAGGACTTAAATCTGGAGCTCTCAATCCAACATCCCACAGACTGTTAATCCAACCATCCATTATGTACTGTATCAAGACTTTTGAGACACCCTGAAACACCCTACTTTATTTACAGACAATCCACTGGTACTGTATAGACTTATGTTAAACCTGACCAGAAATTCTAAGAATTGAACCTTTTTAATAAGACTATAAAGTCAAAACTAAAATCAACACATTACTGTCTTATATACTGTATATACATATAGGAAACTCGGGTGAGGTTGCTTTCCTGAAACTATGGGAAAAAAACTGGGGCAGAAAAAAAACTGCAGAAGTTTAAAACTGGACCATGACTCCAGAGTTTAAAGTTTTTCTCTAGAGGACTAATCATCTTTGAGTTTAATGACAGTCTGACTACTGCGAGAACCACGACAAAATGAATGGATGTGTGAAAATATATATAACACCTATATTATCATCCCTGCACTGGCTACCTGTTCAATTTAGAATTAATTACAAAATAGTACTACTTACATACAAGGCTTTAAATGGTTTAGCTCCCTCATACCTAACCAGTCTTTTGATACGCTATAATCCACCACGTCCCTTAAGATCACAAAACTCTGGACTTCTGGTAATTCCCAGAATTTAAAAATCTACAAAAGGGGGCAGGGCATTTTCATATTTGGCTCCAAAGCTTTGGAATAGCCTTCCAGACACTGTTCGGGGAGCGGACACGGTTTCCCAATTCAAAAGTAAGCTCAAGACGCATCTCTTTAATCTGGCATACGCGTAACTCATCCCATAACCTCATACTCCAGTACACCTATCCTGAATGGCAACTACGCTAATTCTCTCCATCTTTTCTGTATTTTTCTACCCATCCTGAGACATCTGGAGATTGTGCCAGCTTCAGTAGACAAAGGCCAACACTGCAAGGTTTCTAAGGCATCTTGAGAAGGACCTGCTCCAGCTAGATTCTGCTTTATGATGGCTGGAGCTACACATCCTGCTCCTGTGCTTCCAGTGATCTGACCCCATCTGCCCTCTGCACCTACTGCTGAACTGAATCTACACAACTTCTGATATATTGAACTTTCACCTGCACAACACACTTCATGTTATTTCTATCTGTTATCACCCAGATGAGGATGGGTTCCCTGTTGAGTCTGGTTCCTCTCAAGGTTTCTTCCTATTGCCATCTCAGGGAGTTTTTCCTTGCCACTGTCGCCGTCACCCTTTGGCATTTCATTCATCATTCATTCATTTCATTATTATCTATACACATTTTTCACACACATACACACTTCCAAATATTTTCTTTTCTTTTCTTTTCTAAAAAAAAAAAAAAAAAAAAAAAAAATCTTTAATTTTTTTTTTGTGAAGCTGCTTTGGGACAATGACCATTGTTAAAAGCGCTATATAAATAAAATTGAATTGAATTGAATTGAAAATATCAGACTAAAAATGCTAAAGTGGCCAATTGTGTTTGAAGATTACTCTCTTGCAAGGGCTTATGTATTCCCATTGTGCTGACCTGCCCTAAAACATTATAACAAGGGATTTGTAAGAATCTCCAACTGTGAATAGCAATTGAATAACAACTATAATAATAATAGTAATAATAATAATAATGATAATAATAATTAGAAGAAGAAAAAGTAATAAATAATACATCATGAATATATCATGTATAATATTAGAATTTTCCCCCTTGGGTCAGAAATGAAAAATATCTATGACAATTAATTAAGACAGTCTGACAGATAGGAAGATACTAGTCCATTTGTACTTTTAAAACAAATAAAAAGAACATTTAATTTACTTTATATTCAACTGAAAGGCAGTGGTGAGCTGTCAATACTGGTGTAATATATTCATTCTTCCATGTTAAAGTAAAAAACGCAATACCCTATGCAAACTATTATTTGTCTTTAGTCAGTAAACAATGCATAATTATTATACAAATTCAAGATGCAAAAGTTAACTTGATGGCATTGTGAAGTGTGAGCTCATGCCTTCATCAACAAAAAATAAAATGTTTATCATCACAAGACTTTAAACTGAGGTCAGAATCAACTATATAAGACCCGATATAAAGTATCATACTTTAAAGGCAAAACATGCATTAAATACACTGTTCGAGAATGTCTGTCTGTAGTATCTATTACCCCTAGCCCCGATTGTATTACCAGCCACAGATTGTGCTTTAGTCTAATGGGGTGTATATAATCTAATGAACAATGCACTGAGCTGTGCCCCCAATGCACCAACTACAAAAAGTCAATGAAGGCTGCTAACCCATTCTGCACTCCATCAACCCCACACAACTATCCAAACATCAAAGCTAATATGTAGCAGTGTTACAATGCAAAGCTCATTCAGATTTGTAAAATCAGTGAAAATTTTCATCAAAATAAATGTATACATTTTATGTAAACACCTACATTTCTAAAAAGTACCATGTGTGTAATGTTGTTAAATCTATATACATGTCACTAAGTCATAACATTAAAAGATGCCCAATATTGTGTAGGTTTCCCTTGAGTGTTCAGATATATTTTTTGTCATAGCCAGAATGAACTTTTTTAAATTTGTGTTCCATTGGCATATCTGTGGCATCGGACCAGCCAGGTTGGCCTCTGTTTCCCACTGGCATAAATGACCCCTGGGTGCCCATGATCCTGTTCAAGTTTAAGTAGGCTTTTATTGTCATTCCAACCATATACTGTACAGTTCAGTACACAATGAAACAAAACAACGTTCCTCCAGGACCAAGGTGCTGCATGTCACAACATAAATTAACAACACAACATAAATTAGCAACACACTCTACCGGAACCAGCTAGCTAACTAAGAGATCTAATTAGCTGACCAGCTCAGATATGACAGAAGAACATTTTTAATGTTCATACATATACCATGTACATTTACATATACATATACCAAACTGTTACCAGTTTACTGGTATATAATTAATAATCAATGTTAATGTTATGTGATGTTATGTGTGATGATATTTCTTCATTTTACTATTGATTATTCACATTTTAAATGTATACTACTGTATAGGAGTTTAAAGACAATTCATTTTACTATTTAAAAAACTTTTGAAAAACATAGTAACCTAATTAAGTTAGCCTCTTTTCTATTCCACAGTTAAACTGTTTAACACTGGCCTCAGCAACATCAAAAACTATTCTGGACCAGACTTTAATTAGGGTTTTTATTAGCTGAGTCAGAATCAGGACATTCCCTTTTTTTTGTTTTTTATTAATGCAGCTAAATGGCAATTATATTGCACTATTTTAGGACGTTTATATGGACAAACTTGCAGTGCAGCTTAAATAGTTATATCTGGAACTATAAGCAAGCAAATTAAAGTGGAAGCGCTTATCTGTCAACAAAATCCTCTTCATAGCTTATAAAGGATATTTTTTGATGGATGTATATTTATGGCATTTGACAGATGCTCTTATCTAGAGCAACTTATAGATGTAAAAGCTACATGGTGCATTTGATCAAAGGCTCAACAGTAAAAGCATTTCTGAAATTTGTCCAGTGCAAACCTTAAGCACCAAACTATTACTTCCCCATAATATGTTGTCTACAGTAATGTCTGGAAGAATTTCAAGCTTGACAATGACCCATGTTTAACATTGGGCTCAGTAGCATCTGGACCAACCAGCCTGGATCAGGCTCTAATTAATTATGCATGCCAATGGAAAGGTTTTACATTAGCTGGATGGAACTGGATAGTGACTTTTAAGACTGTATAAATAACTAGGAGTAGTTATATACTGGGGAGAGGGTCAGACAGGAGTGGAATAAAACTGTTTAATTATTGCACATTAAAATGTTTTTTTTATGTTTTTTTTTTTGTAAATTTCTGTAAAGAAAAAGCACAATGCTCATTTTAGCAAGAGCACATGAGAGGGTGCTCACTGTTGTGCTTCTTATTAGCACGGCTGTAATGTGGTCGTTGGCCCAACAGCAGGATCTTGAGTGTGATATTGCTTTGATACAACAGCACCTCAGATTATGTTTATTTAACCAGTTATTTTGCTCCACCAACACATCTCCTTCTCTGACTGGTGGAACTAACTAACTGAGACTGGCTGAGCTGGTGGCCAAATTCACACATGTGAAAGTAGTTAGATGGTTAAGTTCCATGGTTAAATGCGTTAAATGAAAAGATGTGTCTCAGAGTGACGCAGTGGTCGCTAGTTCGATTCCCGGGTGATGCTGTCACCTCTCGCAGCCGAAGGTCTAGTGAAAGCTCGCAGCCGAAGGTCTAGTAAAAGGCCGAGCTCTCTCAGAGGGGAGGGATGTGAGGTACTTAGTGCTCCCACATTAATCATTGCTCTACAACCAATCAGGGTTGTCTGTGAGCTCACGCAAGCGGAAGGAGCGGATAGCGCTGTCCTCCGAGTGTGTTACTCTGCCCCCAACAGTGCGTGAGCGAGCAGTTTAAAAAGATGCGGTCAGTTGGCGTCACATGGTTTGGAGGAAACACCTTATAGTCTTCGGCCCTCCCAACTGAGTGGTAGTAGTAGCCTTCATGTGGGAGCCCCCTAGTGACAGGGAGAAATTGGACACGACTAAATTAGGAAGAAAATCCAAAAAAAAAGGGAAAGCTATTTTGCTAGGGTGTATAATCCCTTGTCCTAACCACCAAGTAGGGCCCCTGGGAAGAAGTTACAGATGTATTCGAGATTCAGCCTTGTGCTAGATAGCTTTGCAGCTCTTATTATTATTATTATTATTATTATTATTATTATTATTATTTTTATTTTTATTATTATTATTATTATTATTAGCCGTTAATAAAGCAACACAAGGGCAATAGGACTCATTTAGAAGCAATTATTAATTAGTCAAAGTGATGTTTAAAGTGGCATAACATTATCAGGTGTGTTTTCTTGCTAAAATTTATCAGTGGCTACTTTGGAAAGTGGGTTTTGGCATGTAGCTGCTCTCTCCTCAGTACTGCATACAATAATTAACTACTTTCACTCATGGGACACGGGCTAATAAATATAATTAAATGTCCCAGTGGTGTCACCACCCATCACTAATTATGGAATGCCTGTCGACCAATCAGATTACTTGGTCAAAACTAACTGTTGAATAATTGACAATAAAACTGGGTTCGTTACATCTGAATTTTATCACAATAACTTAGCATTTTTGCCTGCTTTCCTACCAAGCAACTCTGTCTCTGTGTTTCATCATGGAAGCAGCAGTGATTAGAAAATGTATTATTCAAATATAGTCTCTGTTTAACCCATGTCTTAACTGCAGTGGATTGATGGTTGAAGATTTTTTTAGTGTATGTAATTTAGAGTTTTTCTTTTGGCCTGAAATAACTTCCCAATGTAGGTAATGAATAAGGGATGCTTGGAGCTAAAATAATTAGCTATAATCATTTTACAGATTTTTGTCTGAGTCATAATTGTCTACAGGCTGCACTTGAACTGTGTCCTGTTTTTGTCATGTAAAGCTGTTTTACCAACGTCCCAGCAATGTGACAATTCTAACTTTTATTGCTGTGAAAAATGCAAAAACCCAGCGTGCTATGCTATAAAACTCTAAATGAAGTGGGTCACCCACAGGTCACAAACAGAAATCTGATGTTTTGAGTTATTTCAGTTTAATGGTCTTACCACCACCCTGGAACAAACAGCAGTGTGTGTAATAAGCACACATTATTTGCTCGTTTGGGAGTTGTTGTGGGTAGGTAGGTTGGACAGAGAAACATTTTAAGTATACATGTTTGGGTTTTGTTTGCCCACAGAGCCTTGCTTTTTTATTGATGTGGCCATTAAATGATGAAAGCCTGTTTAACGTAACTAAAAACAGATTAAGAGCCAGTTAATTCCATATAGTGACCTCAATATAAGGGCCTATTTATGGAATGCGTTTGATAGGTTCATAGCAGCAGGTTAATGAGGACAACTCAGTGGAAAACTGCTTAAATTGGCTTTGATCTCATGTCCTTGGCCTTCTAACATAAGATCATTTACAGAATGCATTCTCTTAAGCTTTACAAAAGATGAGAAATAACTGTTTAGTGCTAAAAAATCTATAAAGCTTCACACTTTTGGTGTGTAATATTAATCATTGTCTTCAATAATGTGTTATTTTGTAGTATGCATATGAAAAGCTTATGCTCTTTATTAAAGACAATTTTTTTCCCCTTCTGATAAATATTTAAAAGTTTATCTCATAATGTGCACCCAGTCTCACTCTCTCATTCTCTATACTGCTCAGGGTTGCAGGAGGCCTAAAGGGTGCACAAATGGGATGGCGTGCTAATCTTTTGCAGGACACACACAACCCGCCAACGCACACACACTCACTCACTATAGGCAATTTGTAAATATCAATTGGACTAATCTGTATGTGTTAGGGCTGTGGGAGGAAACTGGAGTACCTGGAGGAAACCAACCATGCATGGAAAGAACATGCAATCATGCACACAGAATCGAGGCGGGATTTGAACCTTGAGACCACTAAGCCAACAGACTGTCCGAAAATGTACTAATAATGTTAAATAATTTATGCAATCAAGATTCTTTAAAGTATATTAGTTAAAACTAATTTTGTCTTAAAATTAACATTAAATACCTTTATAACGCAGCACTGAGAAATGCATGATTCTGATCATAAAAAAATTATATGATGAATCCTAAATATTTGTAAAAAATCTTTTAATATTTACAGAAGGAGGTGTGTTTTATACCTTTTTTAATATTATGTCTTATTTGTATTGTACATGTAAGTATATTATTTTAGATTAACTTTTGGAGTTTTTAATTATACTGTGAGGTAAAAAATAGACTGAATATAATCTAGGTAAGTGTTAATAACCTAGTGCTAATACAATTTTATTACACTTACAAGAAAGCACTATGTAGTGAACAAGTATAGAGAACACAGCCAATGTTTCCCCCTTAGTGTCGTGCGTCACTCTGCACTTCTGCCCCTTTTTCAGGACTCACTTAAGTGTGTCGATTCCTTCAGACCAGCCTGCAAGGTTCATTTGAATTGAACCACTCGAGATTTCAATATTTTGATTCACCAGAATAATAATGTATAGGGTACAACTGTAACCCATTCATGCTTTCCAGAACTTACAGTTCTATCATTTTATTTTACTTAATATAAAGTATGTTTTGGTAAATTAATAACGGATAACAGACATCTTACGTTTATTGCTTATTAATTTTAAATAATGAATTAAAAAAATGTCTGTTATACCCTAAAGTCATAGTGAGCTTCTTTCATGTATGGATTTGTTAAATACATTATTCAGACAGATCAGATGGGGTGCCCTAAACAGGTACACACACACTGATACCAGCAGGAAGTTTGTGTGTATGGAGACGGGAACGCTGCAAGAGACAACACACAGTCACATGAACTGGAGGTTGTTACCATCACGCTGATCATACAGAAGGCTGGCATTTTAAACTCATGCTTAGTAACACCCTGGATACAGTCCTGGTGGTTTAAAATTGACTTCTATTTTGTTTTGTTTTTTGCTACGTTTCGAGCAGGTGCAAGCAAAAATAATAAGTATCTGACCTGCAATACAAAACAATCCTGTGAACATCTTTTGAAGGATATAGCTGGGGTTGAGAAATTGTCAGAGCCAGAATTCACAGATTGTGCTGACATGACTGGTGTTTATGCCTCTGGGTATTTACAGTACCCAGTGTTTCAGCAGTACAGTTAATATTTAATAAAGAAAAAGAATCTGTATTGGGGCTTTCTACTTTGAGTTAAAATCTAAATTTAGATATGAACATTTAATCTATTAAACAAACACAGATACAGATTAGAGTCCTTGTCTTATATCCCTAATTCAGAGAAGGATAAGTGTTACTTTTATTGTTTTCATTAAACTAGTGTTGCTAACGTCATCAAGGATCACAATACTATACTATACTGCCAAAGATTTATTTAGGATGGGTCTGTTGAGGCAGATATTGGTATTTTATTATTATTATTATTATTATTATTATTATTATTATTATAGTATTCAATTTTTATAATGTGTATACTGTATAAAGGTTGAGTGGGCCTGGAGCCTGTCCCAAATGCACGAAACAGGGTACACACACAGTTGGCCAATCCATCACAGGGTGCACACACATACCACACACACACACAAACACTAAGTGCAATTTGAGAACACCATTTATAACAATATTATTATTATTATTATTATTATTATTATTGTTGTTGTTGTAATAATGTGATTTTACACTTTTAAACGGTGAACCTAATAATACTCTTATACAATAATACATATCTATTAAGAGGTTCCATCAAATTTATTTTACAGGTAAGGCGGTTAAAATGTCACTCACTTTCACTCATCGTCTATATCATTTTATTCCAGAGCGCCCGAGGTAGGGTACACCCCGGGAGGGGTTCCAATCCATCACAGAGCACGCACTCATTCACACACTACAGGCAATCTGGGAATGCCAAATGGGCTAATATGCATGACTTTGGACTGTAGTAGGAAACCAGAAGCACCCAGGGGAAACCCATTTAGTACGGGGAGAACATGCACACATGGAAGCTGGAGGCTCTACACACATAAATAATAAAATAGATAAAGAGATCCTTAATTAGATATTCCTGCTTAACTACATCTTCTGTTCAGCTAAAAACAAAGTAGTCAAGATAGTGTGTGTATGTCTGTGTTGGTGGGGGGGAGGGTGTACATTTAACAAATGCCACAGCTTTTTGTCCATGCGTGTGTGAGGGAATCGACTCTCCTGACTCGACACGCATATGCGAATCGTTCTAAAAGAAAGCGGTTCGTTGACGATTCGCCCATCACTGGTGTCGTTTTTGTTTTTCCCCACACAGGCGATATGGCAACACCCGCCGCGGTTAATCCGTCCGGTAAGTCACAATTGTGTTGCATTATTGTATTGGAAATATTCGCGATTAATGAAGATGAAATTCGGTTCTGCGTCCAAATGCGTTTTGAAACAAAAGGGCGCAAAGCTGCGGTGTTCCACACGGCTCTGAGCGCCAGCATCCCCCTTCCCCCAACCGAGCCTCTACAGCACCGTTTCAGCTTTCAAATGGATGTTATTTGCATTATGTTAGCAGCAGGTCATGTCTTAACACACGGATCAGATCACTGTATTGCAGAAAGCTGTAAATTGCAGCAGGGTTCGTTACGGCTTTGCTTTATTTTGGTCCTGCAGATTAGACACTGAATTGATTTGCACGCGACGCGGTACGTGCTGGGATTGGATTCTTTCTGGGATTTCCTCTTTGTATCCAGCAGTGTGATACAGCGATCTGGTTTTCTGTTCATGTTGCTCCTCCAACCCGGTCTTTGACTTTCGCACAGCTGAGATTTGAAGGTTTTGCCTGTTGATTGCATCTCGAGCTCAGAGAAGCTGTGGGTAACGCACACTATGGCTGAACCAGGGTTGCCAGGTTGGATCGAAATTGTTTTAAAACTCTGCTGCTGACCAGTACAATTAAACACAAATAAATTATTCAGGCAGTACATTTTAGACAGTTTCGGTCTGCCCCTATGATATTGCTGACAATCACATAGAACACACATTCTGTAACAATCACACAAAAAGTCCCACTCTGGCAACCCCAACCAAATAGAACGTTCTATTGCTTCAGTTGAGCCTGTTGGCATCAGCATGTCTGTGCCTTATTTCAGTGTTTTATCATATAATGAGAGTGTAAGAACTGTTTAGTGTTCCTCAGCAGCCTCACGTGTAAAGAAGAAGTCTTTGTAATTTAATATTTTTTACTTTAATTGTTTGAATACTTAGGGTGGGAAACACCAATCACCTCCCGATACTATATTATCTTTATTATTCTATAAGTATATTCTGATTTAAGCTACTTTTTGATTTAAGAAAGCTACTTCCTGATGTCTGTTACTAAGCAGCATGTATCTGTCCTTCGCCATAATTATTATTTTTAAACAAACTGAGCAAATAATTCACTCTGACTCCACGGGAAGAAAATGTTAGAATAGTTCAGAGTGTATCACCTGTAGGATTACAAAAAAACCCTGACGTTTTACCTCTTCAAAGTCCCAAAACTAGTGAGCAACTAATTTTGACTGTGTTTTGAGTCTGGCGTAAGTGGGTATAATGAGTGGGTTTGAATGAAGTTTGGAGAAAAAGGCAGATTGGGACTTTTAATGCACACGAGTTTTGCTAATGTAACGCCATAACGTTGTGCTACTCAAAGGCTGATCGGCCAATCACAACTAAAAAAAACAGCCAATTCTGATTACTGGTGGATCGACCGGTTCGTCTTTTATCATTAATTTATTTTTTTCTCCCTGTCTCTAATAAATAGTATATACAGTAGGATAGCCAGTTCACATAATAAAATAGAATTGACATGAAGACCTATTGCATATTGTGAATATGGCTGAATATTACAAAATTTATAAAAAAGTTTTATTAAAATCATAATTACAGTTTAAAACTAATTAAAGAATATTATAGCCCAATATTTTTTCAACAATTTAAAGTTATGTTTAATGTTGTAAAAACCCAAAGAACAAGGTTAGTTTCTATTATCTGTTATGTTAGCAAAGCTATAAAAACTCGTTCCTTTACCAGCCTCTTTTTCTTTCTTTTGAAGTTAATCAGATGGAAAATATGCAGAGAAAGCCCAAGACACAAAATGCTGTGTCCTGAAGATTTTCCTATGGGGGAAACTTTAAAGCATCCGCCTTGCCTGTGACTGTTACAAAGCACAGACCTTAGAGATTCCTTTCAAGAGTTTAAATAGATATACCCTTACATAATGCCTCACAGTGTCGGTGCTTATCTGTATATTATACAACAGGTAGTTCTGACCAAGCAATCTGTTCGGACAAGAAGCTTTTCATGGATAGTGATAATAAGCAGCAACAGCACTGGGACATTTAATTATATGCATGACTCAGCACACGAGGTGTTCAAGTAATCGTTAATTACACTAACTTGGTCGGTCGCGACATGGGTGAAAGTAGGGCAGTTCGATCTGCCATCCTGAGAAAAGAGCAGCTGCCTGCCAAACCCACATTTAAAACCAGCCACGAGAGTTTCAAATTACCTCTGTTGTTTTATCTTATTTAAGGTGAGCTACAAAGCTAACTAGCTTTTAACACTAGGCTGAATCCTAGATACCTTTCTAACCCCTGATCAAGAGCACTACTTGGTGCTGTGGAACAAGTGATTGTACACACTTGTGCACTCTCTTACCATTTGGGATTCAACCCCGGATTCTGGAAGTTAACATGGCTAATATTCTAAAGTTGAGATACAGTGGAAGTGGAAATATAAAGAGAATGTTAGGAGATTTACAGGACTATCCACCACCTCTATCTTTTATTCTCATCACTTTTTGGCTACATAAGGCCAGTATGAATAGAAAACTACTTTAACCCCTGGTAGTTACACTAAGTGTCAGATCATAATCGAACACAAATCAAAATCTGTTGATAATAAATGATGTTTATAGAACTGTTGTTTAAAAGCAATATCACAATCTGTTGTGCTGGATTTCTGCATAGCTGTGATGTTTTCAGCAATTAGACTGTAGCTTTGTGCTTATGACCGAATCACAGCCGTGTTGATATTTAGTACAACAGCACTCTTGTGTGATACTGCTTTATCTTTAGAATATTAGAACAAACTCAATTATGTATACTTGTGATTAGAATCATAGCCGGAATGATTGCCTGAGCTGTTGTTGTAGGAAATGAAACAACACCTTTTGGCCGAACAGTTTGATAGTCAGTGCTGTGGTGTAAAAGTTTATAAATACAGTGCAGAAATCAAATCCCATCACATCCAGAGAGCCACTGCTGGGACTTTAAGCAAAACTTTAACTGCTCAGCTTTGCTCTTGGCTGGGATTCTGCTTAAAGTTGTAAGTCTGCCAAATGGATAGAATGCAACACTGGGGAAAACGTTGTTGAGGAAGTTTTATTTACTTTAAAGTATAGGTTGGACACATTGTACATGTCACACACATGCTTTCTTCTCACACCAAGTTTCTTGGATCCTTTAATTATCCTGTAGTGAGGATTGTATATCTGGGAGTTTTCAGGGTTGAGATGTTGTGGTGTGGCCTCACGTCTGGATTTGAAGAAAGGAGGCTCTGTCGGCCACAATTCGGCACCTGATTCAGTTCACAGTAAAGGAATTGATGGGATTGTGTGAGAGCGGCAGAGAATCTAAAATAAAGTTTTCCGGCTAGACTGTAGAGACGTCCAATAAAACGACGAGACTTTTATTTTAACATGAATGGAAATGAATAGAGAGATAAATGCAGTCTAATTAAATGAAAAAGCCCTTTTCTTTTGCGCTCATTGTGCCTCTGACTTAATTAAGCTGTTAGCACACTGTGTGCCACGATAGTCACGATGACGGAGGCGTCTGTGTAGGCCAGTTCTATTTTAGCCTAACACACAGACCTGGTAATGATATAACACCTCTAGGGCCCAAACCAACAGAATCATGTTGCTTTCAGATGATATTTTTGTAAAACAGTTTTGTGTGATGGGTATCACACATTACAACACCAAAAAAAAAGGAAAAACAGTTTTTATTTCCCTCCTACAGAACATGCGTAAGCTGTAACAGAGATCATTGTGTACATCGGCCTGATTAGTCACCAATTAAGAACAATATCTGCATACAGAGCGGGTAAATGAGGTGCGATGGAATGAGGTGATGACCTGCTGTAGTTATTTTTAATTATTGAAATTTCTAACAGATCTGTCAGCTTTTCCGTACTTAAAGCCAGGGTTGGGCATGGAATTGAGAAATTGTACTTTAATAAAAATAAAATAAAAAAAACAATTCGCACTATTGAGACAAAAAACTATTTTAAAGTCAGAAGGTTTTTCCTTTTAGGGCTGCATGATTTAATAATAATAATAATAATAATAAAAACTGTGCTATTCAACTGTACTGATATTAAATGTACCGCTTATCATATACAAATATGCATATGCTCAAGTTTCATACTTGTGGATCGTCCATCAGCAACCAGACAAAATAGCTACATTTTACACAGAAAATATTTCTTTAATGCGATTGCAGTCATTGAGGTTTACACGGATGATCTGATAAGATGTGTGTTTACATACACAAAGCTTTCAATCTGAATATAATGTTTTTTTCCCCCTCAACTTTAAGGTTAGTTTAGACTTCTTATCTTTTCCCAATAAATCCTGTCTTCTGTGTTAAGATTGGGTACAAGAATAACCAGTCTCATCTGTGATTGGCTAGAGGTTTTACTACTGTGAAAGGATGAGCCAATTAGCACCCCTTCCTCATCCTGGGACGCAGACTGAAGTAAACACAGGCAGGAGAGAGTTGTTCACGTGGAGTTTTTGGACCAAGAACAGATGCAAAATTAGATCCTGAAAACTGGTCAAGTCACCTAATGTTATCCCCACCTGGTGCAAACATGCACAGACAGATTATATTTATTCACACAAAAGAGGAGGGATCAGATTAAGTGTTACATGGATACTATTTACCCACTGGTTGGATTGTTAAAGCTTCTCGTTCCAGTTAAAAAAAAATTCTGATCGGGGTGGATTGGACTATTATTCTATTCTATTATTAATGAAATAATATGGTCCATGTAAACACACCTACTGATAGCTATAGTTTCTATTAAAATGCGTAACATGATTATGGCAGCTTAACACACTTGCTATCTAGTCCTTCCGCTTGTGTGAGCTCACAGATGCCCATGACTGGCTGTAATTAATGAGAGAGCAATATTCGCCTTTCGTCCCACCCTGTTAAGAGAGCTCGGCCAACGGCTCTCTCTAGGCCCTCGGCTGCAAGAGGCTACAGTATCATCCGGGAATCGAACCGAGGACTAGCACTTTACCACAGTCACATATACATTACTGCACAGTCAAATTCTTTATTCTCTGCCTATCCCAGCATTTGTTATTAGGCCGGGGTCAGAGTGCACTGTCAGCCATTATATGGTGCTCCTGGAGCAGACAGCGTTATGGGCCATCCTCAAGGGCCCAACAGCGGCAACCTGGCAAAGCTGGGGCTTGAACTGCCCACTGCCCGTTCAGTAACTCATAGTTAATCACTTAGATTAGATACTGAACTAAAATTATTGGATGCTAAACAGAACCCATTCTACTGATGCCTGGCATAATGTATATTCAGTGATATACAGTATAAAGTTTCAGTTATACTTAATTATAAAAAGTATAAATATGCCAAAATAATGCATAATTATAGTAGTCCAATTATAGTTAAAACAGTAGTATAGTGTAGTACTTTTACATTTGCCTTCTTATGGGACTTTATTTTATCCATATCATGTTTTTTTTTTTAATCATGTTTCTATCACTTTTTATTAAACAACAGTTTGATCGAAGCCTGCAAATGGGATATAGAATTGATATGGAAATAATTGTTTTGGATTGTAGTTTTTTTTTTCTTTGAGTTATCATAAAGGGTTCTCATTTTATCTAAAGGGCACAGCATACAGCATTCCATTCTACTTTCTACACCATCATAAAACCTGGTACTTATGTTAAATCCTTTAAACAAACCCCAGATCACCATTTTTACGACTTTAGAGATTGGTTCCCAGGATTGCACTTAGACCTAAAAAAAAAACAAGCTTTCACACTTGACCAAACTTTGGATGCAAATGGCTTTGGTTGGGTTGAGACAAAAAAAAGTGCAAATGTGTGAAAACTCTCTAACTTGGGTGTGGATTTCGAGCCTGAACGCAAAACAAATACAGAAGTGCTCAGCCTGCTGGAGTTGTCTGTTCTTGTTTTGCCAGCCAGGCTGATTGCTGTGCGTTCAGGTTAATCAGCATGGGCCGTGTGTTGACCCTGGACAGTGACGAGGTTCACCGCTTGCTGGCTATTTCTGCTGATGAGCATTTACTCCATCTTTTACAATCAGCATTGACACCACTGTGCAATTTGGATTTCTAAATCATTCATTTATTCTTTCTGTGACGGCTCACTCTACATGCGGAATAAGTCTTCTGTCAGCGAGCTTCAATACAAACTCCGAAAGGATTAAATAAATGAAAATAGCATGAAATTTATTTCCATTTAGTAAACTGCAGCCCATTCTAATATTGATAATATTGTGAAAATGTAAGAAGGGGATGGAGGAATGCAAAGAAATCCTTAATAAGAGGATGAAAGTTTTCTTTACGCAGATTTTATTTATTTTAACCTTTCTATTCAGAATTTTTTTTTTCACAAAACATTAACGTGCTAATTATATGCGACTCTAAGAAGATGCAATTTGCATGAAAAATCCTATTTGCTCCTTAGCGTTTACATATAAATTGAGTTTTAATGTTTTCATCAGACATATCCTAATAGTTCATTATACAATATGTATGGAATGAAACAGACAAAATGTATATTTTTCTGTTTTTCACTTATTTAGCCTTGTGTAAGTTCCATTCCCCTCTTGCTGATCATGTGTAAGATCATGGAGAACCTGTAGTCTGTCCCCAGGAACATGTAGCACAAGGGTGGGCTATAGCATGGTTGGCGTGCTAATCCATCCCAAGCCTATAAACTCAAAAAAAAAAAAAAGAATCATACACTACAGGTATTTTTTGGAGGAAACCCACAATAGAGGGGACATACAATCTCAAGATTGGTGGTGAGATTCAACCCCCAACCTTGGAGGTCTGGGGCGACAGTGCGTGTCAGTAAGGCACTATGTTGTTTATAACAGCTATAAACAGTAATTCTAGTAGCAAATTACTCACTCACTCACTCACTCACTCATCGTCTATACCACTTTATTCTGTATTCAGGGACGCAGGGGCCTGGAGCCTATCACAGGAAACATGCAAACTGCATCTCTAATAAAGTTATTGACATAAAAAAATGCAGCTTGTCTTTGTAAGTGATGGGGTGGGGGAGGGGGATTAGTCCAAGTATTGAAAAAACAGATACATTTTAAATCGTTGTTTAAAGATTGTCAAAGTCTCCGCTGTACGGACATCTAGAGGTGTCAAGCAGCCATATTTCAGGTTTCGCGTTAAAAAGCATTTAAAACTACTAAACGAATTTACTAAACATTGAACCTTTGTACAACTTGTGTTGTTGATTTGTTTAAATGTTATGTCTTGTACAAAATGCTAAATCTTTTTTTCCTCCCCATCCTCCGCTTTACACTCCAGTCCAGTAGGTAGTGCTGTTGCACCAACTGCACATAAACCTGAAAGAAGAAGTGCTAATTTTGCAAAATGAGTCATGAGTTATGGGCAGTGTAAAGTAGTGTGTAAATTAGTGATAAGGCATTAACCAAAATAAATATTTTCATGAAGAAAATATAGCATTGCGTATCTTACTTTTCTTTCTTTTCAGTGTACAGCCTTTGTGCTCTAGTCCGCTATAGAACATCAGACTTTTGAAGATCTGATGGGTTATTGGAAGTGTTTTTCAACTTCGAGGCCGCTCCCTATATCCTGAGGCCAAGTCGATAAGTGAGGGCTGACTAGTAGGCATAAGGAGCACATCGAGCAGAAAATTAAACACCCGCACATGGATTAAAGATCTCCATCACCATGGCACTTTTCTGTTATATTGATCAAACCGGAGGTCATTTTCCTTTTAATTGGCATAGCTGTATATCCAAAAGGAGTTTTGCAATGGCATGCAGAAGTACAGACAAACAGAGATAGTTCTTATTAAAGAAGGTTGCAGCGTCCTTTATATTTTATTTAATTTTTTTACATGGTCCATATGGGATGATTTGTATATTTCAATTTTGACATTAAAGTGTGAGGCTAATTTTGGAAGTTCAAATCATAAGGTTCGGTTCGGTTCAAATGATCGGTTTGGTGCATCATCCATTTTTCTCTTTTTTTTGTTTGCTTGTTTGAATCCGAATCTCCAGAACATGTAGCAATTCTGCAGCAGTTTAACATTCAAACTTTGGCTCAGTTCGCATTAAGAAAAACACACACACGATGTTTGGTTCACTTTACGGAGTTGGAAAAAGCGATTCAGGTTTGACGGAATATTTAATTACACACAAAGTTTAATTCGGTGATCTCATCTGTATTTGGTGGCTTAGTGTGTTAAATCTTTGAGTAACTGATCTGAAGGACGGCAGTTTGAGAACAAGCTCTGCCAGATTGCTACTGTTAGGCTCTTGAGCGAGGCCCTTAACCCTGTCTGCTCCAAGGGCGCCGTATAATGGCTGACCCTGCGCTCTGACCCCAGCCGACTAACAAGAAGCTGGGATACGCAAAGAATAGAGAATTTCCCTGTGCAGTAATGTATATGTCATGAATAAAGACTGATCTTAACTTTTGTGGTGGACACTGTTGAACCAAGCTCAGGTTATCTTTGGGATTTTCACTTGCTTGTGCGTAAAGATTTGTTGAGCTTTTCTGTTGCTGTGTTCATGTGTTTACAAAGAGACTTACATTTTCAGTTCTACAAGCGACTGGAATTTTCTTGGCTGAAACTTTTTTTTTTATCTGACCCGCTGATACCAATATTAGTTGATTCCAATTTTCTTTTTTTCTTTTCCTTTTTTTATTTAAAGGTTTATGTTAAAATGTTTCTAATAAAAGAGGGATTGTTAAATAATTCATACACTTCCCTTAAAAACGTCACAAAGTCTTTCTCCAGGTTACTCCTACAGAGCATTTAGAGCTTGCTGTATGGATGAAATCCAACTTAAAAAGAAACTTCGACATGGAGGTTGAAGGCTGTCAAACGCTTCCTCTTAGGGACAAATTGCTGCAGACACACCGTTGAGGGGAAATGAAATGCAGATGCACATGATTAGTTGGTGCTGCCTTGATTGACATAAGACTTGAGAAGATCTCTTGATAGAGTGAATGTGTTTCTGTTGCTCCACTCGCACACTCATTCATGAGAATCCTTTATATCCAAGGCCGATCTATATTACATACCCCCTCAACCAATTATTCTATTTATAAAATAATGACGGAAAATATTCGTTGATGCCTTTTTTTCCTGTGACTAAGATGAGACGATGACGAGACGTCACGGATATCAGTAAACAGTGACGAAATCAGCATGTAATATTGTGGTATTGTGTAATATTGATGAGACGAAATGTGGTTTAAAAAAATTAAAACATCTGTCTTTATTTCCAACAACATGTATTTTTCGTCACAATCTGCTGTGATACGTTGTTCATTCATTATGGCATGAACAGCAGTGTTTCCCTGGCAAGTTATAAACTCAGTTATTTTTAACTCTTCGTCATCACAGCAGTATTACTCGGGCGAAGGAGAAGAGTCGATATTTGAGCTCATTTTTTAAATGGAGAAAAAAAGCCGGTGCTTATTTTAGTAATATCGGAGGGGAAACAGTGGGGGCACACAATTTGTGGGGAAAAATACTACAAACCTGAAGAGACACATCAAGGCCTACCATAAAATCACCCAGTTTTACAGGCTTGTGGTAATTGTTACCTCGTGTTAACATAATTATGTTGTGATGTATTTTATGTTAATAATTAAACCATTGCGAAACACATTAGGCAAATAGGTTGGCAAATGATTGTGACCCATAGGATCTATCCCTACAACAGTCAAAGTGTGTAAAATCAATAATTTAAAATTCAATAGATAAAAAAACTATGGACATTCAACGTTGTTAAAAATAAACGTAATTAGCTGAAAAGATCAGATGAAAAGATACGTTTAAAATGTTAAGATAATTATTTTGTAAAACACCTTAAAAATGTTTTTGGTCCTGATTGATTGTAGCATTAATTAATAATAATCTTATTGATAAAATGTTACATTGTCATTGACTAAAACTAGACTAAAATGTCCAGACTTTTAGTCGACTAAAATTTGACCAAACAAAAATATAAGATAAGATTAACGAAATATGATAAAAACTAAAAGGGACATTTATCCCAGGACTAAGACTAACATTAAAAATAGCTGCCAGAAAGCCAAAGAACATCACCGAAGAACCCCGAGGCCTGAATTTAGCTTCGATTGGACCTCTGTAAATGTACTAATAGACGAACACGCCCTGTGAGCGTATACTTGGCTCTGCTATTCACATGGCATTACTCACTCCGTTAGCACTTGGTTGCCAAGTTTATGAGCACTCATCTAGAAACCTGCAGGGGTTGTGTTCTTGTGTTTGAGAGAGGAACCGTGTTGGCCTTCTTTCTCTGTGAGGGTATAAAAATATATTCTAAAATACACTAAAGGGAAAATCAATAACTGGAAAAGCAGCATGTCTCTTTAAGCTTAATGAAAGTACTTTTTTATTGTAGAGCAGGTGTGATATTGGAAAAATAAAGCTCAGTGATGTGAGAAAATGAATTTTGGATTTATAAATGCAGAAAAACAAACATGGATTTTTATTGCAAAGACAAAATGTTTAAATGTATGTAGCATAACAATCTTTATAATAATAATCTTAATTATGCTTTTTTTCTTAAAAGAATAAGAACATCGGCCATTATTCTGAATGACGAGTTTGCATATTTAATTCGTATTTCTGTCCTTTATGAGCAGCACAGCGACGAGCCTAACGGTCATTTAATAATATTTATGGAAAATATGGAAATGATCTTCAAAAGAGAAAAATGTATTTGTACCATGTGAACAGTATGAGACGAGGTTATTTCTACTTGGCATTCCTGTCCATTTTTGTTTTCTGTATGATATCAAGACAAAAAAAAAAAAAACGGTCGACGGAGAGGGAAAAAAACGTGATTAGAAAGCTTCCTTTGTTTTAGCCATTTTGCTGAAACCATTAACACAGTCAGTTCTTTTTCCTTTTTCTTTCTGCACCGGTTCATTGGAAATGCAAATGAATCAGGATGAATAAAGAATGCGTGTCTTATTAGCACCTGGCCGAGGCCCCCGGCCAGCGAGCACGATTAGGAATGCGAAGGAGCATTCTGGGAAGAGTCAGCCGTCGACAGGGGGACTGAAGGACACTGTGTTTAAAAGTCAGCCAGCTCATGTCGGCTTGGCTGAGCAAGCCGGAGACCTCGGCACACACAATCCCAAACATTAATCGCGTGCGGTCCTGATGTGAATATCGCGCCAGGGCTGTGGTTTGTGGTTTGAGATTATAGATATTATTGATTATCTACTGTTTGCTGACTGTCTGGAGCTTTTTCTTCTGAAAAGCTTGGCAGCTTGTGTAATTTTATAAAAGAAAAAAAAACAAAAAGACTGTCGTCATGAGATTCGCCATCTTTACCCAAAGGCCTGAGAGTGTTTAAAAAGAGTCCTTATTAGAATTTAAATAAGTAACAGCTGTTGAGGAAAAAATAAGGCATTTAGTATTTGGGAATGAAATTATAGCATGTTAAAAAAACCTGCTGTACATCTTTTTGTTGTTTAAGTAATTAGTCGTGAGCTGTAAAGCAGTCTGGATTATTCACCCTTAACTAATCCAGAGTGGCAGTGGTGGCTCAGGCTGTTGAAGCTCTGGATTGTTGTTTGGAGAGTCCGGGGGGGTTCGAGCCCCGCCATCGCCGGCTTGCTTCTGTTTGGCGCTATGCCAAGGCCCTTGACCCTATTCTAATACAAAATCACTCCACTGTTGCCAGTGCAAAAGCCTGAATAAGAAAGAAGAAAATAACAGAAATATTATTTGAGGTTTGGCATGGAGATTACCTGATGCTTTGTCACACAGATGAAACAGTAACCTAGCCATCGATAGCTTCTGTTCTGCTGATTATTTTCATATGCAGTATGTTGTGGTGGACAAAAGAGACACAAGCATGTGCAAATGGATGAAGAAGATAAGGATGATATTAGTCGATGGTATGGAATATGCCATGCTTAACACTTCATACAATGATGTGCAATGATGTCAGGTTAACTATTAATTAGAACGCTTGGCACGTCAGTTTTAGTTAAGTAACCTGTTTAAGGATTGCGCTGTGTAAGGTGTGTGATCAGGAGTTAGAGAGGGATTTGAGATTCAAACTGGTGTTACAAGCTAGTTCACAACACCGATCTGCTCAAATGTGCTTCCAAGACTGTTTTTGTGTGTGGATTTTGCCGCAGACATTTGATAAATAACTTCCCTTTTGCCATTCAGAAGTGAGTGGGCGAAACCATGACAGTCAGACGTCATGACATCATGTGAGGAAGGTCAATAGAAAAGATGGAACGCGTCACCCGATGGGCTCATCAGCAAGGGAGGGCAAAACTCAAATAAATAACTAAACTATTCCGGAACATGAGATATGTAAAACTTTCTGAGCTTAATAACTAGAGTTATTATAGTTAAATAAATTCTATATAAGGTGTCATAGATGAAGTCGTCTATCACCAGAGGTTACAATTCATTGCGGACACTTTTTCCCCTAACACCTTGACGTGGCATTGATACGGCTCACATGTTCATTGTCTGCTATGTTGTGTGATTCATGCTTTTGTTTAAAAAGCGAAATATGGTCCATCAGCTGTGACACTCTCTTCCTGAAGCTGTGATCATTAGCCATTCATCGAGTAGAGAGAGAGAGAGAGAGAGAGACAGAACCGTGCGTTTACATTTTGTTGGGAATATCGTCATGCACTCCTGCTGGACATCGCATTTCACCCTGCATGAACGACGACGCTGGAGAAGACCTGAGGGAGCTCATATGGCGCTCCGTGCTGGCTTTGTGAGGAGCAGGATCAGGCCTTGTGTTATTATAATTGGTAGAGAAACGGGGATGGGGGTGGGGGAGCCAGGGCAGAGGTGAATAAAAAGGAGACAGCAAGCCATTCACACCTTTCTTTCTTACAAGGCAGATTAATGAGTTTGACCTGAAGAGCTCGGCGAGGTCGGGATGATCCGGAGCGTACTTAGCAATCAGACACAACAGTCAGTGTTTGGTGTGAGCTTGGTTAGAGATTTTTCCAAGCAAAGTAAATATGTGTTGCTTTACCTAATAAAGAATAGATCTAGGACAGTATTGTGTGATTGCATTTTGGAGAAAGTGTAAGTGGTTCGGCGAATACAAGATACTGTTACTGTAGCTAGCTAGGTAGCTAGCTGTTTTTTTTTTTTATTTATAATTTTTTTTTTGGAGGTACTACTAGGCAGCATTTAGCGATTGCTAGAAGGGTTGGGCACCATGTTGGTTATAATATTGATTTGTTTAAACTTTAATTAAATATGTCTTAGTTTTTTTTATTTATTCTAAAATTTTTTACTTATCATAATTTTTTTTATATCTGCTACTTACTCACTTATCGTCTATACCGCTTTGTTCTGTATACAGGGTCGTGGGGGGCCTGAAGGATATCCCAGGAGACTTAGGGGGCGAGACAGGGTACACCCCTAGACAGGGCGCGAATTCATCACAGTGCACACTCACCCACACTCACACACTATGGGCAATTTAGGAACGCCAGTTAGCATAATCTAAATGTGGGAGGAAACCAGAGTACCCAAGAGAAATCCACCAAGCACGAGGAGGTTGTGCGAACTCCATGCACACAGAGGTGGGAATCGAACCTGGACCCTGGAGGGGCAAGGCGACAGTGCTAATCACTAAGCCACCTGGAAGCTTTATTGTAATAATATTATTGTAGTATTCATAAAAAAAATAAAAATAAATTAAGTTCTCCAGAATTGAGTAACTTAATGTAGAAAATCAGCCAGCACTTTCATAAAGCTAGACTGTATTTCTTTGGATCACAGCCTACGCTGAACAGTACGTCCTGCCCAAAATGGTGCTGTACAAATAGGCATGCTATTACACCATCTTCTTGCATGTTTGTCGACATGTTCTGGAAAAGCTCTGTGGTTACTTAATTTCAGTGTGGGCTAAATGACCTCTTTCTGTAAAAGTCCTGGCTGCACTTAGTGAAGAAACATTCTGGGGTATTTACAGGAAGCTTGTAAGACTATTATTGCATTCAGTTAAAAAAGCAAAGAAAACCTCAACTCGAAATTAATACTTGGGAAAACGTGATGGTGTCTTCAACTCTGAGTTCTTCCGAATTCAGCAAGTGATGTTCAGTCCATCACTGATCACAGGATGTTTTTACATGGATATTAATATTTCACTAATAGTCAGAATAATAGGCCAAATTATGTGTTTGTTTTTTTTTAACATGAAATGAAAAGTGTGATAATCCATTTAGTAGGTAAATATTATTCAGGTAAACACCTTCAGTCTGAGCATTTCTTCTTAGTTGGAATAAATCTATTCTTTCTGCGACCATTTGCCCAACGTGGAGGATGTGACAGCCTTTCGGATAGGAAATTTGGTTTCTATTTCTGATCAGTCATCTTTACTTTCATCCACTGGGTCCTTTCATATGTAGTACAGCATTTAATCAATCATAAGTGAGACTGAATTCTTGTATCCAATTGTAGCACAGTAGGTGTGATTTATTGGGGAAGACTAACCTAACCATTAGAGTTGGAGATAAATACAGTACTACCTAATCTTTCTGGCAGATTAAATGCTTCATAGCATGCAGAACCACTTTGCAGCTGTCAAAAAACAATTTTTTTTATGTTATACATATAATACAAAAAATGTCAAAAAAGCTATTTCTGAAGTCTATGCCACATTTAAGCTTATCTAAAATTTTATCTAAAAGTTGCCTTCAGACATTTTAGAGAGATTATTTTATATGTGCTCCAAAAATGTCCATTTAAGCATAATACTGTTACTTCAAATATATAATAATACTTTAAAATACAAATTATTCATATTTCCTTATGTATTTAGTATAGATACCAAAATTGGCATAAGCTTTGAGTAACATATGACCTGTAAAATTGTTGCTTAAATTTTTTTTGTGTCAGTAACCATGTCAAATTCATGTTGCAATACCTTAACAATTAAAAATTTTAGAATAATACACTTTGTAAGGTCTTTTCATTTGAAATCTAAATTGACCAAGTTTTATTTGAATGACAATAAAGATCATTGAAAGATTTGGATTCAAAAACGTTACGGACACTACTGTGTTAGAAATGATTCCCTGTGTGTTTTCTGCCCTAGTCTTTTCACACTTAAGTGCAGACCAAAACTTTGCATCTGGGAATGTCTGATCATGGTGTTCCTTTTGAAATCCGTGCAGTTTGATTGCAGGGAGAAAGTGTTCCCGTAATCATGTGTTTTTTTTTTCGTTTTTGTTTTTTTAGTGGTGTTCTTTTAATTCTGTGCAAAGTGAAACTCGACCAAATTAAGCGAAAAAAATCAGTTTCGCTCTGTTTGGATTGTGCAAACTGACTGGTGTCCAAGAGCGCAAAAAAAAACGAACAAAGTACTTGCGTGTTCAGAAGGGATTTTTAGAATCCGTTGGCTGTATAAGGTGCAAGTGATTAGGCACAAACTGAACGAGTGTTCACATGAAACCAGAATTATAAACTAAGGTGTGGATACGAGTCTGCTCGTGCCTCTGTATATATTATGAGAGTCTGGGAATTTCAAATACACAGTGCATAAAATATTAATGGGAATTTTGTGCGTTTGGAGGCGAGCCGTAGACTTCGTTGGCTTCATTAGCTGCTTTTGACCTGAGGCTATGCAATGTTTTTCCTATTCAATGCCTGTGTGTGTGTGTTACGTTAGAGCTGTTAATATTTCGCTCATAAAGATAGTTTGGTCAGTGATCAGTGTGTATGAGCATGCATTACATAGAGGAATGGTGGGTAAGGGGTGGATAGGGGGCAGGGAGCCTCCAGCTAGCATGTTTAATGAGAACACATACTTAATGCAGATTTTTTTCAAGTTTTTAACTTTTGAATACTGTTTTGAGTATTCAGCTAGCCTGTGTTAAGTAGGCTAGAACATTACTGTGTTTAAGAAATTCTCTGTAGATATGCTCCATTGTAACTGATGAAAACATTATTTGTTTAACCCCCGTGCCTGAAATTGTTTCTCTGTGATGTCCAACGATCTGGGTAGAATTGCTGTTAGCCTGTCAGATTTCCACCAGAAATCTGTCAAAAACTATGATGAGTGTCTGGGCATGAAATTGATGGGGTAAAATTTTAGAGAAGATTTCAAGCAAAGTACGATGATGAGACTCTATTTCCATTCCTGTGAATCTTTGCTCGAGGTGGCTCTGAGTCTGCTGCAGTTGTTCCCGTAAACGGTCAATGAATGGAACACCTGATCCTTGAAAATTGACGGATAACTTGTCGCCATCTTGTGGAAGAGACGCATCTGTCTGAGGGAACTGTGCACACAATACAGAAACTTGCCTGGGAGTTATTGCAACACATCCCCCGTACAGTCCTGTCCTCGCTCCAAGTGATTTCCACATGTTTGGGCCATTAAAAGAGTTGCTGGGAGGCTAGCATTTCAGACATACAGTAAAGCAGAGTACTGAGAAAACTTTCTACCTTTAAAGATATCTAAGCACTCGTGAACGCAGAAATAAGTTCATTAATGTAGAAGGGGATCATATATTGATTTTTTTAAATAGAGTTTATAGTCTCATAACTGTGTTCAGTTATTCTGCACCGTCAAAAAATCCCGGTTTGACTTGAACGTCTCTCAAATATACCAGGGGTAAGCAGATATTCCCTACCCCTTATGGTTTGGATGCTCTCATTTGCCTGCATTAATTTCCTGAGAATGTGGAAATACTTTGCAATTTTACTTTTTGTATTTTATACTTTTTGACTGTTGAAAGCTGTGTCTTTAACTCCATTTTGTTGTTGTTTGTTTCCTTAGAGATGGGCACAGATCTGCCTGGCCCAGTGACCATGGCAGGTGCTGTTGTGGGTGCAGGGCAGGTGAGAATGGGGGGCAACATGCCAGGACGAGGGGGTAAGAGAAGATCAACAGGGTAAGTAACCTGTTACTTTTTAGCTCACTGGCAGTGATGGTGCCCTGACGTGTCTGTTGAACTGACTGGTGATGTAATTGTATTATATCATGATTATTTCATTTCAAGAAAATCGATTGGCTCTTAAGTTTCTGCTGGGAGGCTCTTTCTGTCAGCTGTCATACTGTATTGATCCTCCCATTATTTAATATTTCTTATATGTATGAATACTAGTCTTGAGAGTGCTTACAGTTCCAATATCAAGCCAGATATCGACCGTGCCGTTGGTCTGCGTGACCCTTCGAGACAAATCCCATGCTCCTGGCACTAATTTAATTTTACGCTGTTCATCCAGTAATTTGCAGTAAATCTGCAGGACTACATTGTTAAACGAAATAGCCATTTTGTTCAAATCTGCTACTTTTGGACACCATAAGGCAACCTTCCACTTTAATAAGCAACATTAATCAAATCACGGTGAGCTGTGAATCTGATCAGCACCAGCAAGAGCTATACATTTTAGTTGTTTAAACTGATAGTCCAGATGTCCTAAATATAAGCCATATAGTAATATTTTATTTCTATTTGCTCTTCAAGATAAGAATTTGCAAGATTTGCATGTGTTTCCTTTGACACATACATGGATCCAATGTTGGTTTAGAATTCTTCTCTTCCTGAAAAATGCCTATGTGGTAACTAGATGGCATGTGATAGCAATTGTGGTTTTGGGCAATAAAACAGACTTTAAAGTCTAAGTTTGGACAAGGAAAAACTCCCTGAGATGGCAATTGGTAGAAACTTTGAGAATAACCAGATTTAACAGGAAACCGATGGTTGATGACGAATAGCAGGGATTGATCTGCAGTCATAATAAGTGTTAGATGATTAGAAGTTCAGAATTAACAGAAGAGGTGCTTAAGTTAACATACAGTCCAGGGTCAGGTACAACACTATATGACAGTATTATCAAGTGCAGTTGCAAAACCAAGCAAGCACCATGATCAAACTGGCTCTCATGAAGACCATCCCAAGAAAGCAAGACCAAAACGTAGGAGAAGAGGAGAAGTTCATTTAGTGTTACCAGTATTAAAAACGACCGATTAACAGCAGCTCAGAATAGAGTCGTTATGAAGGCTTTACAGAGCATAAGTAGCAGATACATCTCAGTATCAACTGTTAAAAGGAGATGATTGCATATTTTGGACGCCTTCAGCATTGTTTTACAATGTAGAAAGACATAAAAATCAGGAAATACCATGGAATTATAGATGTATCCAACAGTTTGACTGGTAGTGTATGTATTTATGTAATTATGTTGTATAATATATTATTAATATGTAAAAACATATTAGGATATACTTTTATTCGTCCCAAAGTGAGGAAATTTCTAATGTGAATGGGTATAGTTCAGATATTTAGTTTTCTAAACATGAATGACCTCTGGTTTTGTGGCAGATCCTATTTGTGGCTTATCCAGTCACAAACATTTCTGTAAAAGATCATACCCGAGAGATGGTACACGGCAAAGACATTAGCTCAGAAATGAGAGACATCTTGAGTCAGAAATATAAACAGACAAAGTATTTGTTTATACCCCACATTAAAGTTACATTAAAGCGCAGATTTGCGTCATTCTCTAAATATGGTGACTTTCTGTCCAGCACAATCGACTTTTAAATTCTGTTTCTTTCTATTTTATTTTTTTAGTGAATTCACAGTAAAATTCTTTTTGAACGTGGTGACATTCTATTTAGTTCAAGTTAAACAACTATTTGTCATGAAATTTCTCCTAGACTGAGGCGTAAAGCTGAATGACCTTTACAGAAGACTTCAAACGCAGTACTGTATCGAGACTCTTGCCTGCAGTTTAAATTTTGATGGTGCAAACATTTTTAAGAATACCATTAAAGGAATTCCTGGGAGCCCAGTGTTTCAGGTGTGACGCTGACAGTCTGATTATGGCTCTGGTGTATCGAGAAAATGTTTTACATTGTTGCTATCTAAACACTAGTAAAACGCCAGGATAAGTGTGGCAGGGGCGTTATATAGAGAAATGTAGTTTTTACTTTCATAACTGTGTTCTGTTACAATGCACAATCAAAAGTCCTGGTTTGACTTGAACACCCATTATATTAGTTTCATAAGCCCACACTGTTGACACGGAAAAATTTGTAAAGTTTTCCATTTTCCAACATGGCAACAAAACATCTCAAGCACACAAATGTGTAGCTCCAAGGACACTGCCTTAAAGGGAAATAATCTACAAGTAAAAGAAAATCATAAAATAAATAAAATAAATTTGAACCATCATGCATTTTGGGATTTTAAAATAGTGACATTCTGTTAATTATGATAGACGTGTTCGACGGCCATGATAATGCTTCCAAAAGCATCTAATCACAAAAACAGTAATAAGTTTAAATTGTACATTATGTGGCTCCTTTAATTTATTTTTAAGCTAGGCCAAGACCAGTAAAGTTAAGGGACAGGTTAGTTACCATATTCTGAATGTGACTTGTTTCTCATTTGGTCCTTATCAGAGTCAGTGACTGGTCACATAAAGCATTTCTGTGAAACCAAAAAGTCATCATTTCAGAAAGATCAAATTACTGACATGCAACAAGCAAATAAAACATCTAAGGAGATTTGAAATCGAAACTGGAATGGAGTTAAAAGCTGTCCAGCACTTGAACTGGAAAAGGAAAACAGTGTCTCATCTGTGGTGTTGTTTAAAAAACTTAGAATCAGAGTCGATCTAAACGCATCATGAAGTTGCATTGCAAAAAATCATTAGTAGAAATGTTTAATAGTGAAAGAAAAAGTATTTGCTCACAAGAGAACTCGCAGGACTGGGACTAAACAGCTGTGTGGCCACGAGAAAACCACTTGTTATTGAGACTCGTCGAAATTTGGCTTTAATTTGCGGGAAAGCAAAAAATTTGGAGCAATGAAAAAACGTCATGTAGTCTGATAAGACCAGGTTGACCCAGTTCCAGAGTGGTGGGTGGATCCTGGTGAGAGGGGAACAACATTAAGTGGTGTACCCATCTCAAATACACTGTATAAGCCTCTGGAGGTAGTGTTATATTATAATTTAGGGTTACTTCAGTTGGTTCGGTCTAGGCTCACCAATGTTATGTGGCAATAAAATAAAATCAGCTGACAATCTGAATGTACTGAATGACCAGGGTATCACATCAGGGTATCACATCATGAATTAGTCTTCAAATTATGTGACATAATCAAAGCCAAAAGGTGATCAATTAAGTCCTTATGTGTGTGATGTGATGTGATTAACAACTTGGGAACTTGTCTGTTACATCAAGTTTACTGGGGTATCAGATGACACATGGAGCTGTGATTTGCCCATCCTTATCGTATGTTGCATGATTTATATTTTCATTTAACCCAGCTTATTGTATCTCCTTCATTTTTAAAAGAAATCAGGAATTAATCCAGCTCCTTCCACTTACTTGTTTGCCCTTGATTTATTGGATTGATCAGTGCTTAGAAAAATTACTCATACCTAATTTAAAGGTTTGTAGGAAGCGCAGTCAATACTAGGCTTAGGTTTTCAAGCCAACACAACATCAAGACGAGATGCTCTGCAAGAGGCTAAGATTGTTGTTTTGCTGCACAATATGGTGTTCAGAATGTCCCGTTCAATCTGAACAGTTGCTTTTATTTCTATTAGCTGTAAAAACACACTTATATGCATGCCGTTTCCATGGATAAACCGCTTCAGACGCCCACCTGCTGGCGTCGGTGACCGTTTCATCAGTGGCATGCTGGTGGAGTTTACACTTCAGCAGCATGTCTATTGATCAGAGTAGAAAGTAGAGCTCTCAGAATTTCACACACAAACCAGTTGACAGTCTGTGACATTTAACCTGATGTACAGAGAAATAAGTAAATGCGGCAGACAACACTAAACTGACCATGGCCATGTTATAGCAAAGGTGGGCATGCTCATGTCTAATCTTATTATTATTATTATTATTATTATTAGTTGCCTGGTAGAAAAACAAGCTTAACATTCAGAAATACACTAAAAGGGATATGCCTATGGCTTTGAGTTTGGGAATCTCTGCTTATAGCACAGCTATTTTCCTTTATAAACACCAGCTGATGCACAATCTGGTCAAAGGTAAAAAAAAATTTACACACTCATGTATGCGGAAATGTGCAAATAAAATGTCTTATGTTTTTGTATGTTTGGAGACTTTTGGATTCAACACATTAACACAAGTAGGCCTAGTATCACAGCGCCATCTACCAGACGTATGTAAAATAGCTCAATTAATGCAGGAAAAGGGGTGAGCAAAAAATATGCCTCTGTGTGCCGCTGGGTTTTGTGAAAATACTTCTTGGGCCAAATCTGGCCTGCACGTGTAGGTTCTACATCATTACTAGTAGTATGACCTACGTTTTTAGCGGCCCCTGTAATACAAGCCTGATTTGTAATGCTAAAAAAGTCAAAATCCAAAAAGGTTCTCCTTGTGCCATGACTCATGTGTGCTCGATCGGCTTGGGATTTGGGGATTTTGAAAGCAGGTCAGCATCCTTGAACTCTTTGCCTGCTGGACCCCGTGCATGGCAGGCTATAGTGCACTGTGTGTTGAAGCCAGCATTGACTTTTTTTTTTGAAAGCTGTGTTTAGATGGCTTTTTTTTTTGGATTCGGACCAGATAGCAGGCTTTTGGTCCCCGCAGCATTAATGAGTCTTTGGTGCCCAAGATCCTGTCACCAGTTTACTGGTATATAATTGATTAATGCGTTAATCAAATGTGGTGTTAATATGTGTTGTTAATGTTATGGCTAATTAGTGTAAGTACAAATAGACATACATTTAAAGCATTTTATTTAAAGTCGTACTGAACCTTTAAACCTAAAAATTGTTAAAATTTTTATGCCAAGGGGATCTCTATTTCTTGTTGCCAGTGATCTTTGTAAACATTTGTAAACAAAAGTGATTTTATATAACTTTTGATGAATAGTGAGAAAGTATGTTCGCCTCATTTAATTTCTCGCCCTGCAGGATGGACTTTGATGACGAAGACGGCGAAGGGCCGAGCAAATTTTCAAGGTTACAATCACAACCACATAGCTTCTAAAACTTTACTGCATTTCAATGACATTATTACAGTAGTGGTCGATTTCATTTAGATTTGTTTCCATGATTGAAACACTTAGAAAGGATTAAACATTTTTTATCTTCTTAGCATTAGCATCACATACCATGAATCATGTCTTTATTATTTTACATACACATTGTTAATCATGTTTTATTTAAGTTTTGTCCCCAGTGTGTTTCTCAGGCATGCTGCAGTTTGAGTTTGTGCCATTTTAAACCATTTAATCATGTTTTTTTTCATTATTTATTTTTTGTTTGCCTCAGTGTGTTGTTTCTTTCCAGTCCATGTTCTCTTTTTGGATGTGTATCCGTAATTCCCTGGAGTGGAGACACTGCCCTCTGCTGGTCAACACTGTTCCTCACTTAAAGTATCACTGCTATAAACCCATCACAGCAATGCAGCCTAGAGCAGTACAGTACCACAGCGGCTAAATCTGCCCCGAATATTTGATAAGCCCTAAATTAGCTAAAATGTGACAGCATTTAAATTGCATTTGAATTTTAATGTTACAATAATTGACTTGTCACAACAATCATGATTTTGTTTTTAAGGAAAAAAACAAACAAAACCCTTTCCTTATCATATTTTGACTATATTGAATATAACGTATCATGTTTTTCAAATATGATTGCTAATGCAAAGTATTTCTAAATAATAATGATAATTATGTGATTACCCAATCCAAGAAGAATATATGGTACTTGTTTAAATGCTTAAAAAGGGACCTGAAAAACCCTATTTATCATGTGGATAATAAATCCTTATTTAGAACTAAGTAACATCAAATTTGTCCATTTTAGCATCATGTATTTTAATACACACTACCTTACCACATGAAATAGAGACATAGACATTTTAAATTGATCTAGGTTTCAGTTTTTTTTATTGATTCATTTATGATGTCTTTAGTCCATTGCTTGTTGTATATGTACATACATACATACATACATACATAAATACATACATACATACATACAGTAGTGTGCAAAAGTCTCGAGCAAAGCCCTCAATTCTTTATATTTTGCTTCTAAAAATCTAGACTTTCTTGTATGTTTGACCTATGAATCTAAGACATGGACCAGTGTGGACCAGTGGCTGTTACATAGACAATTTTTAAATAGTATCTTTAGGCACTTTGCAGCCTGTCACAACAAAACATTAGTTTGCATTTCTTTAATTTAATCGTATACTTTGTTTTAATATAAAGAGATGATGTTGGCTCAAGACTTTTGCACAGTACCGTATCATATACACATGTTAAGAATGTTAACGTACTCATTAGTTTCAGTATTTGAAGCATCTGTTACATGCAAGCCTGTTAAATCCTTTCTTTACATATTCTATTCTTTTTTCTGTTTGCAGGTATGATGATGATCAAATGCCCGCTGATAAAGAGCGTTATGCCAGGTAGGGCGATGTGGCACTGCTAGAATTCTGTAACTGAGACGCAGGCTCTTTTGTAGAGCCCAGCCGTTGCCTCTGTTCTGGCAGGAAGTCGTGAAAAATGAGCAAGTGATCTAAGCGTGCATGTTTAAGACCACATTTATTAACTCAAGCTGAGGAACTGTTAGAGCCATATTTCACACACAGCTAGTATTTGTACTTTTTTAAAATATTAATATTAATATTAATAATAATAATAATAATAATAATGGCAATTTTCTGCTTTTGTATATTTGGAGCAACAAGTAGATACAAATGCATCTAGTGGCAATAGATGACACCCCTAGTTAACAGATTCTTTGCAGTTCTTCTCTGGAGTTTTTCTGCCTAGTAAACTGCAAGGCCACTCAGAGCGCTAGACAGTTTCTTTCTTACTTAAGATGGGTTTCAACAGATCCGTCACAAACTTCTGGTTATACTGTCAAGTGTGAAAGATCCAATTTTATATTCTGAATAACTAAAGTTGAATGTCAGACTTTTTTTTTTTATCAGAGGCATAAAATCTACTTTCCTTAAACATGATGGCTGTGAGACAAAAATATCTATCTATTTTTATAGAAACGTTGCTCCATGTGGCGGCACGGTGGCATAGTGGTTAGCACTGTGGCCTCACAGCTTCACGGTTGAGGGTTTGATTTCCGCCTCGGGCAGTGTATGCTAGTCAGTATTTTAGAATTCCTTGTAGTGTGTGGTTGAGTGTGTGTGCTTGTGTGCCCTGCAATGGATTGAGCTAGTGAGTGAGTGAGCTTCTTTCGTCCATGTAAATTTTTAATGATTTCATTATTATTACCTTATAATGTGTTTTTTGTCTTTATGCAGCCAGGTCGCACCAAGCAATCTCGCTTTGATGATTAATACTACTGATTCAGAACACCGCTTTCTCGTTTTGTATTGGCGTTCACTTTAAAAAAAGGGATTTAAAAAAACTGTGCACTCTTTAATGAACGTCTGAGCTGATCAGTAAGGGGGGATACGAGTATTAATGAGTACTTGCTGACTGATTGTCCAACCTAATGTGGTGATTTTTGTCTTCACGTTCTCAAAAAAAGAAAATGGAATGAATTGCCGACTAGTGCCAAGACCCAAGACGTGCACAGCATTTTCAGGACCTTAGTGGACCTCAGTGGGTCAGTACTCACATCCATGGTCTTAGACGCAGGCACTATTTTTGTTTTGATTCACATAGAGCTTTTAACAGGGTACAGTATTTTGTCGCAAGGCAGCTGTACAGAAACCCAGATGTAGATTTAAATCTTAAATGAGCAAGGCAAAGGTAAAAAAGTGATGATATCTGTGATGATATGAAGAAGGAACATTAAGAAGAAGCAGGCAGGAAAAGGAACAGATCCTCTGGGTGACACCACATAGTGAGGCTATAAATTAATGCGGGATCCAGTCTTAATCAAAAACTGCTAGCCTGTCTGGTCCGATCCCACAGAAGAGCTAATGGATCACACAATCGCTGAAAAAGAAAAGTCACTGCTGACTATCAGACAAAGATATCAGAACGCTCTGTGCATCCCAGTTTGCAGTGTATTGGGCTTAGCAGGCGAAGAGGTTATGGTTGTTGATCCGACCTCCACGTTCCTCAGATCTCAATCCAATCAAGCATCCAAGGGAAGTACTGGACAAACAAGTCCATGATCCATGGAGGCCTCACTTTTCAACTAATGACCTGCTGCTAACATTCTGGTGCCAGACACCACAGCACACCTTCAGATGTCTTGTGGAGTCATGTATCAGGCAATCAGAAAAACAGTGCAAACAAACAAAAAACAATATCCTATATCATACGTACAGTTGTGCGCTGAGTAAAACCCCAAATGCAAGAATAGCACAGGTTTCAAAAGACGGTAATTGATCTATAATAGGCTCTTTGTAAGTTCTGTAGGAAACAGTCATTTATGCTTTATGCTGCACCAGTGATGCCACATTAAAGTAATTTATGTTTACATTGCCTCGAAAGCCCTTATTTATATGTAGTTTAGTTTTGTCCTGTATTTGTGGTTGTTCAGGTCAGCCATGATACAATGCCTTTGGATTGAAGCCTTGCTCAAGGCTCTGACAGTGCCAGGCATCACTTCAGCAGCCCAGAGCCATATTTACTGAGCTGTATATTTTTGTCAGTTAACACTGCATTCTATCTTTAGCTATGGCAGGCTAAGGGAGTTTTTAAAATGTTTTTAATGTTACGTTACGCACAAGGTAATGCTAACGTTTAATGCTTCTACTGTATTTTACAAATCAGCTGAATTAAAAAGATATAAAATATATGTGCATGCATCTTCAATCATCCTCTAACGTTTGCCATGGTAACAAGCAGCATACAGTATTGGTGTTTATTTTGGTTTCTGTCCTCGTTCAGTCTCTGTTCCCCTCCTGTCATTTCTTTGTCACACCATTGATATCACCTGTTTTCGTGATCCTCCTGGAGTAGATTGTCTGCCATTTTATGTTTTGTTGTGATGTCTTGCATCACTTTCTGAGTTTTGTGTCTATTAGAAATTCCTGGTTTTGATCTTTTCCTCCTTTGACCCTGTTTGTTTGTGCTTTGGCCCATGCAAAGAAATGCTTAGGTGTAGAAGGACATTCATCATACAGCTATTTTAGACAGTGGAATAATGTTACATGCAAACAATGTAAAGTCAAATCCAATCGACATGAGTACAGTTTGCCAGTCAGATAGAGATTTTTTTTGTGCTTAAATTTATATATAATAAATGTTAATTCATTATAAGTTCACCCTTTATTTAATGCAGTTTTTGCAATTAGATTTTTTTACAGAATGTTTAGTAATTCAAATTAAATTTTATTTGTCACATACACAGTCATACACAGTACGAAATGTAGTGAAATGCTTATACGACCACCAGTGACCTTAAACAGAGAATTAAAGCTTATAATAAGAAATAAATATGAATAAAAGAAATACGATAGAAAAATTAAATTGAACTAGGAAAAATAGGACTAAAAATAGAAATATGCTGTACATAAAAATAGAAATATACTGTACAAATAGAAATATACTGTACAAGAACATTCAAGAAATTGAGAAATTTTTATATTTTTGGAAGAATATTTATAATTATAAATATATATTTATACATAATATATAGAATTATATAAATATATAATTATACTTTTTGCGTAAGTGATTATGCATGCATATAAAGCACTAGCTTTTTTCCTGATTCTCTGTGCAGAGAGAACCACAGTGAGATTGAGCGACGCAGACGGAATAAAATGACGCAGTACATCACCGAGCTATCGGACATGGTGCCCACCTGCAGTGCACTGGCTAGGAAACCCGACAAGCTCACCATCCTGCGTATGGCCGTGTCACACATGAAGTCCATGAGAGGAACTGGCAACACGTCGACTGATGGAGCCTACAAACCCTCCTTCCTCACGGAACAGGTGGGCAGCATATTATATATTATATCCCTATATGGGAAGAGGTATGCATTAGGGAAAAACAAATAAAATTAGTCTATTGAGTTTTTAACTCCTCATTTAAAGCCCCTTATACTCTATTAATAAGATTTAAACAACAGACAGAAATGATGAAACTTTAAGAGAGATACAAATGCTCCAGGCTGCTGTTAGGAGTTGCAGAGGAAGCAGGGACGATTTCTGTGATTGTTAATTTTATACTATAATATTAATATTTTTAGGCTCTGCTTGTCCCAATCATTACACACTCACCTTAAAAGACATTGTTAGGATTAGTAATGTCTGGTTTATTTTTAGTGATAAAATTAGACTGTGATGGATTGGCACCCCATCCAGGTAGTATTCCGCCTCATGCCCTAAGTCTCCTGGGATAGTGTACACGGCAATGTATATTTAAGAGTACAGTAGAAAAATATAAAGAATAGGAAAGATTCACAAAAGAAAAAAGGTGCCTGCCTTAGACCAGACACAAGTAAGAGACACATCGGTCTCTGGGAACTGTATGTAGAATCATTCACTAACACCACTTATACATTACCTGGACTCAGCTGACCTCGCTCAAAGCAATTTCCACATGTTTGGGCCATTAAAGGAGTTCCTGGGAGGTCAGTGTTTCAGACATGAAGCAGGCAGTTCGATCATAAATCTTGCGTACAGACAAATATTTATTTTTTAAAATGCTAGAATGTGAAAATGCAAGCTTCTAATCGAAGCATAACCGGATAACCATCACTGATGTCTACATTAGGCAAATATGTTAGGGACATCATAGCATGCAAATGCTTTTAGTCTATATCGTAATGTGTGGTGCGTTTTGTTCTGCAGGAGCTGAAGCACTTGATCCTAGAGGCGGCTGACGGCTTCCTGTTCGTGGTGGCGGCTGAGACGGGGCGTGTGATCTACGTGTCGGACTCTGTAACCCCCGTGTTGAACCAGCCTCAGTCCGAGTGGTTCGGCAGCACTCTGTACGAGCAGGTCCACCCTGATGACGTGGACAAACTCCGTGAGCAGCTCAGCACTTCCGAAAACTCCATGACTGGTAAGGCACTTAAAAGTAACCTAAAGATAGGAGATGCATAGAAGATATTTATTTAAACTTAACCGAATTAGGACTGGCAGGCATATCAGACGTAAAAAAACAAGGGTTTTAAATTAAAGCGTTGATTAAGGTGCTAAAGATAGTATAAGAAAACGGCAATTACTATAGGCCCTCATATTTTTTTGTAAAATAACTGATTCATTTTTATGTACTGTATCTGTTATGTATTATGTAACTACAGCAAAGTTAATAGAAAAGTTATGCAGTTATAAAAGTGAGAAATGTAAGTATGGACCTGCTTATAGATTCTTCTAGTTTAAATGTCAGGAATAAGTAGGTATGATTTACAGTTTGCTCTGTGATTCCTTTATGTTAATGCATCATACATTATAAAACCTTTAGGGAATAAAACTAAATATAAATACTGTAATACAAAGAAGTAAGGACATAAATGACAAAATACAGTATATATAAAAAGGTAAAAGACTGGTAGAATAAAAGGTTGTTGCATCTTCTGTTGGATGGTATCGCCAGTGGCAACACTTTGTAACCACCCAGTTAACATTTCAACATGGGTCGGATGTTGCCCCATTCTGGGTTTCTCAATAACAAGCCATGAAAAGGGTAGTGAGTGGACATTTTATTCCAAATTTTATGATATGAATGATAATTTAAACTTTGTGGATACACAAACTATGAGGGGCGTTCAAGTCAAAAAAGGAGTTTTTATTGTGTAGAATAACAGGACACATTTATGAGTTAAAACTACTTTTATTTTTCTGTATAATCCCCTGCTACCTTACTGCACTTATCCCAGCATTTCACTAGTGCTTGGATATCATCAATATAGAAAGTTTTCCCAGTACGCTGGAGCCAAGCTTGAACTGCCTGCTTTACACCTAAAACACTGGCCTCCCAGGAACTCCTTCGATTGCCCAAACATCACTCCAAATCACTTAGACCAGGGGCAGGTAAGTTCTGTCTTAGAGAGCCACAATCCTGCAGAGTTCAGCTCCAACCTTAATTAAACCTGAACAAGCTAATCAAGGTCTTCAGGTTTACTAAGGCTACAAACAGGTGAGTTTCTTTTTACATTTTTTCAGTGTTGGAGCTGAAATCTGCAGGACCTCAACTCTCTAGGACCGAACTTGTCCACCCCCGACTGTACCAGGGATGTGGCAGTAACTCCTAGTCATGTTCTTGATCTTGAAGTTCGCTGAATGATTGTTTATATAGATCTCACAGAAAGATGTGTCCCTCTATAAAACGTTTGTAGCATTCAGATGATTTACTGTGACTAAGAGTCTCACCGCGGTACTGTGTTTGAAATGCTCAGTAAATCTCCACCTTCATTCATAAGAAATTTCATCAGTCGGGTTGACTTTAACACCCCTCATAATTAGAAATACCTATAAACTTTATCTATATTTGTTAGAGGAAATAAAGTTTGATGATACAGAATAGATCCAAATGCAAATGAGGGATGATGCTTTGTTGCAGAATGTATCAAACTCAATTTTATTACTAAGATGTCAGAGGAAAAGTAATCTTGTGGCGTCTGTGCTTATTGTACGGTTCAATCTGGGGTCTTTTGTTAATAATGACGTGTAAAAGCTTGGCCTGGTTGGCTGCAGTATCAGTGAGGTAAATAATGCATTGCACAATAAGCTTTCCGTATTTATGCTTTATGAAATTGCTCTTTGTGCTTTTCATGTAATTTTCTAACATCTAGGAACCCTAGTGTGGTGTTTGTAAATGTAGCTTTAAGGATATTAGCAGGGAAGCAACATTCTGACACACTTCAGCGCCTGAAAGCGTAGATTCAGACTGTTTCAAGAGTCATCTGTCTCATACAGGAAATCTCATATATTACGCATTTCCTCGCCAGAGGGCACTCTGAACACACACATCTCTCATTTCTCTCTCCTGCTTGCTTCCCACCTGCAGCATTCGCTCTCGTGTTGCCATTTTAATGAATAGTTTAGCCTGCTAAAAAGCAAGATAAATTCAACCAGGCCTAAGTTGCATTATGCAAATGCTTATTGATGCTAAAAAAATGTGCAAATGGTTCTAATTTCATGTTACTTGACCATTTGATCATGCTCAAATCTGTTACCATGCTTATCAGTTACCTTGCATTATAATTCATATATCATTACAGCTTGCTGTAACCACAAAATAAAATAGTGCAACAAAACACAGAGCGTATTTTAAATATATTTTTTAAATTGACAAGAGAGGAGGCTGATACATTACGTGCTGCAGGGAGATCCATTAAAAGGCACTTATGTAGTTTATTTGTGGGTGTGTTTAAGAGTGCGGGGCATGCTGTGAAATCAATAAAAGTGACTTTTAACTGCACAGAAGTGCTTAAAAAAAGTTTCCAGAAAATTTATTCTAAATTAATCTGATAAATGAGACAACTTTTGCATCAGGGTAATGTAGTCATTAATAGGGGTAAAGTTGCATTAAAATGTTCCCTAATGCTGATCCTGCTCGCTCCTGTAGTTAATCTTCTTATCTATTAAAGCTAAATAAATCTAAAGAATTGCACGGTTGCATAGTAAATTTTGTTATTGTGTAAAAAAGCACTTTTTCCGCTATAATTTGCATCTTACTTTTCGCTTCTGCTCATCTGTTCTGTTTTATTTAAAATAGGACTAATATTACTGCCTAGATACTATTTTGGCCATCATATGTGGTCCTGAATCAGATACAGGTCTTCGCTTGTTTGCAGTGCGACATCAGTTGGAACACTCAAACATTCCATGTCCAACTTGATATCTAGCATAATTTCACCCTAAAAAAAAAAAAAGGATGATGTTGCAGGATGATTTCAGAGGAGGATTTAATTTAATTAATTCACGCCTAAAAATGAATTAATTAAATAAATCCTCCGTTTGTGGTGTTGTTGCTATGCCACCAAAATTAGTAAAAAAAAAATACAAATACATGAAAAAGGTGCAACGACTTTGTATCCAAGTACACATATTCAATATGGAGTTGGTGCCCCTTTTGCAGCTATAAAAGCTATTCCGTTCTTCTTGGAAGGCTGTCCGTAAGATTTAAAAATGTTTCTGTGTGAATTCATGCCCATTCGTTCTATAGAGCATTTATGAGGTCAGGCACTGACGTTGGATGAGAAGGCCTGGCTCGCAATCTCCATTCCAGTTCATCCCAAAGGTGCTCGATAGACCTGAGGTCAGGGCTCTGTGCGGGCCAGTCGAGTTCTTCCACACCAAACTCCTCAAACCATGTCTTTATAGTGCATGCTTTGTGCACTGGGCGCAATCATGTTGGAATAGAAAAGGGTCTCCCCAAACTGTTGCCACAAAGTTGGAAGCATAGCATTGTCTAAGATGTCTTGGTATGCTGAAGCATTAAGATCCCTCTTTACTGGTGATCTGCAGGGTGATCCTGGGTACAGTATATACTTAAATAGTGTTATTTGATATATATGTGAGTAATGTATTGCCTGTTACCCGTTAATTGGAATGTACCTGCATGAAGAAGCTGAAAAAAATGTCTCATGGACAGTCTGTAATGTGTAAACTTCCAAGTCATGTTGTAAAAGTTACTTCTAAAATCAAAATCATTTATGTGTGCTAGTATAATTTTTCTGTGACATATAAGTGTTTATAGATTATTAGCTAATAGTTATAAAAAAAGCCTCTTGGCCGTGAAAGCCATTCCGGATAAGTTTACTTAAACTGGAAAGAACTGTGTAGTTGACAGGAACACTAATTTCATTTAAAGTTGGACATTTACGTAAGCATTTTTCCACCACTGAAGTCAGCCTGTGGTAAAAGCCAAGTTTTTATGTCCTCTGTGTTCTATGGTCAACCTTAAATTTATTTGATGGTGATTCTGTTTATTTTTTCACCCCAGTTGTTGGTGTAGAATTGTAAAGGTGGGACATGGGGATGAATGCCCCAATACATGGGTAGTGGGTAATGATCGTTAGGAAAATAAAGGGTAGCTCTAACTTAGATTATTCTGTCTCTTAAGAGAACTCTGCTTGATTATAGTCTCTTGTGAGTTGATGAGGCTGTTATTTGACACCGCTGGAGGGCTGCATCTCTTCTGAGACAACACAGTACTCGTGCTAACGCGTAATCAGTGATCTGATGTACAAAAAGTTTGTTTAAAGCAGCCAGAGTTCAAGGGAAATGCAGTTTCTGTCCAAGTTTGTGATTAGGGGTTGTCAAAAATACACTGATCAGCTATAACATTAACATCAGATAATATTAACACTAATTATCAAAGATATACCAGTAAACTGGTGATGGGATCATGGGAACCCAAGGCTTATTTGTCAGCTTATTTGTTCGGATCTCTCATAAAAGCTAATGGAGCACAAATTACTGATAAAAGTTCATACAGAAAGGTATAAGAACATCCGGTGCATCACAGCTTGCTGTGTATGAGGCTTAGCAGGCAAAGAGTTCAACAGATCTGGCCTCATAATTCTTCAGATCTTAAACTGATCAAGGATCTATGGGATGTGCTGGACAAAAGTCTGGTCCATGGTGGCCCTACCTAACTGTTCAGCCTACAGCACTTAAGGGATCTGCTACAAACGTCCTGGTGCCAGACACCACAGCACAACTTCAGAGGTCTTGTGCAGTCATGCCTGAGGGGTCCGAGCTGTCGGATGTTGCTTTTGCTGAATTTCCAGAAACATCAAAGCTAGTCTTGGCATTCTGTAAACTTAATAAGGAGGCAGTTTATCCAATATTACAAAAAATATGGCCATATGATAGGAATAAGGACTACTACAAATGAAGCCATGGTTTTCATAGTAATGTTTATTATTTTTTTATTTATACTGCTTTATGTGTCTTTGTAGCGATGCATGTCGCTTTTCACGCTCTCCGCTTAATAGAGGAGAAAGCTGGAACTAGCAAAGGGGAAAATGCAGTTAAATCCGAAACAAGAAAAGAATATGATGACATTATGCATCACAATGTCCGTTTCATTACATTGTCCAGCCTGAGTACGCTCGTAATAAACGGAACTGTGTAGTGTCAGATTGTACAGAGAGAGACGCCTGGATCCATTCAGTCACTGTCAACTCTGATTTTTGGCACATTACACACGGTTTTGAATCACTGCATCGTATCATAAATATTGAGATTAATTTCCAGCTATAAAACTATCTCTAAAACCATCCATCATCACTCTTAGACAGAGAGGTAAATTTCACAAACATCTCAGCCGAAGTGCGTTATATTAGATGATGGACATTGAAGAATTTCCTTTCATGTCTAGGGGGAAAAATATCTTCCTTCCTTCCATCTTTCTAATGTTCTTGTAGCTGGTCCAGCTAAAATATTGAAAAGCTCCTGATGAGGTTTTGATAAGCTCATATTTTTCAATGATAAAGCAAGCAGCTAAGAGATTTTTCTCTCCTTCCTTTCTCCTGCTAATGTGCCTTTCAAAGGTGAAGTGTTATGTATTGGTCTTGCATGCATAATTGAATTGTGCAATCTGCTGGTTAACGCTTGATTTTGTCTGGAGTGAGAAATGATGGTGGAGCGTTCGGTGGAGACTCAGCGATCATCAATCAGGCCAAACATCAGCACCTGATGATGTAACGCACCTCATGTTCATTCCTGGGTGCTGAGCGTGGCGCAGGAAGCCTGATTACAGCACAGCAACATTTTTTACATTTTAAACGTAATTAGTTAAAAATAAAAAAATAAAATAATAATAATAATGATAAAATCTTAAACTGATACTGTACACATTACAATGATGTGTTATTTATAATCTAATTTGGTTATGCAATTGTTTTGTTAAATTATGATGTAATTAAATAACTTAAAATAACAGCATAAATCTAGTTAAATCTAAAACAATTTAAGACATGAACTCAGTTTAAAAAACCTAATAGATGTTTTTACGCAATACTTGTGCAAAATTCTATGTAAACAATTGCATAAAAAGATGAATAATTTGAATAATGAATAACTTTATACTACAGTAATTAGTCACCGAGAATATTTATAGTCACAGCATTTCACCTACAGATTATGGCTTTACTTTGAACATGATCTTGAAAAAGAGAAATCGTGGCTTTTGAAGATAACAAAGGAGCTGACTGAACTGGTTTGTATCACACAGGAGGACTTTCTTTCAGCTCAGGGTGGCAAATTGTGGGAGTGCGAGTGTGCATGGTGTCTGGCAGTGGAGTGGTGTCCTGTCCAAGTTTTGGCCCTGTCTTGCATCCTCGGTTCCCAGAATAGCCCCGAGATCCACTGTGACACTGAAGCAGTTACTGAAGATCAGTGATTCAAAAATAAAATCTAAATGAATATATCAAACATGACAGGTAAAAGATAATTGTTCACAAATTAGATATAATATAATGAGGGATGATCTAAAAAGCTGACGGTCACTGGTCAAATGCAAGACAAAGCAAGGGTTAGGTATTCACAATAACGGTACACAAAATTTTGCAACGACACAACAGTGACAAAACAGACAAAATAATCAAGAGCCAAAGCAAAACGTGTGCAGGAGGTAATAAGCCAATGACAGGTTGTGGGGTAGAGCCCGGATCAAAACAAACAGGAATGTATTGTCCCTGTTACCATGGGAACCACACAGTAACCGCTAAACTCAATACAATACATTGTCAATGTCAGTATTGTGCTGAGAATGAGGTTTCCGTCCAAGAATTATGCACTCGCTGGTGGTCCTGTAGTTCCTGCGGTTCTTTTCTATCCATGAATGGGTTGCACAGTAGTGATATCATACTTTCATTTGCAGTCATTTGCAAATCATTTTATCATTTGCAAATAAGTTGGCTCTTAGAGTCAGGACATGAGAGCATTTTTGGTAGATGTAGGCTATTAGGATATTCCATTTTTCAGGATAAGTGGAAATTAATCTTCTTAATGATGCACAGACACAGCAGGGAAAAATAACATTAATGAAGGGACGCTTACGCTATTTGTAGTGCTTTGCTGATTTTGCAATTATTTCAATAGAGTTTTAGAAAATGCTGTAGAAGTTAATGTTGTTTGGTTAATTTGAAGGTAGGATAAGACTTCTTGAAACAATTTCATCCATAATTAGGCAAAGATGAACAATCACCCATTTTTGACTACTGTATATTGGAAATTTTATTTTCAGCAAGATGTTTGGGAGAAGAAAGACTGGGCTCGTATCAGTAACCTGAACCAAATGTCAGTTGGTGGTAATCCTGTGAAATCCTGTCTAGTGCTCATACAGAAAGACACTGTTGTCTCTAAGAGCGTAATGGCCTTTCCTGGAAGGTAAACAGGGTTTATGTCGTTTGTGGTATTGTAAGGACATGACGAAGAGGCAGGTCTTAAGTGCAGAAATATTTTTATTAAACTGTGGTTAAATTAGGACTGAGTAATAATGAGATATGGATGTCACTAAATAAAATAATAAATTAAGGTATAAACAGATGCAAGACAAAAACTGTGGTAAACACCGCGGCTAAAAAAAAAAAGGTAATAGCAAACTCACCACAAAACACATGTGAACGATTGTCGAGATACTATAAAGCAGGAAACAACAGAGAACACCAAATGCCTAATATTACTCCCACAAAACATCAAAGCCCATGTGGCATGTGGTGCTTAGAGACAGCCCTGCATGTAAATCACTTTTTCTTCTACTAACTGACTGAAATCGTGTTATGAAGCTTTACTAAACCTTTTAAAATAAGAAAAAAAACCCACCATTGCCATTATTGAAATTATGGTAAAAACTGCAATTGGTTGTAGGCAGAATTCCCATCTTGCATCCTCTTGATCATGTCCATTTTTTCTAACTATTGTAATTACAAATGTGCTTTGATGTCTTGGTCGGCGATACTACACTTTTCCCAAAATCATTTCCCAAACTAATTTGATAACAAAAAGAACCTTCATACATGCCAATTTCTGGTTGACTCGGAGCAAATATTAGTTTGGTGATAAAAAAAAAACATTTTTCACAGTTCTTATTTTGCCCTTTGAATGACCCCATTATGCTTCGCTGTTTTTCCAGCCTTTTATCTGCTCTACACGTGTAGAAGATGAGTTCTGCTTAAATATTTACCCTGGATATCTTTAATGGCATGGGATGTTTGCTGTTTGTTGCTTCGCACATTTCTGGGGAAGTGGAGATCAGTTTGTCCATGGAACTGAATGGCAAAAACAAGAGGAGGGAATGTAGGGCGAGTGTTAGCCATGATGTAGTTGTCTGTGGTTATTAGGGGAGATATCTCTGTCCTATAAACAATTAGTATTTTGCTTGGTCTTTTTTCCTGATGCTATAATCCGGGCCAATCTGGCAACCATTTTCCTGTGAGAAATCATGACGATTACATGATCAGAGCCACAACCAGAGGAACTGAACCAGTCATGGGTCAAAGGAGGTCACAAATTTCATCTTTTTTTTAAAAATGTTTCTCTGTTTTTTCCCCTTCTTTCTCAGCCAGGAACTTCACTCCAATGTAAACTTCACCTACTGTGCCTCTTTGCTGGGAACGGTGGACCATAAAACAACAAATGATCATGTTTAACACTAGTGCTGCTTACTCATTCTACTCCAAACAGACACGGGTCACAAATGACGTTCAGACAAATTTACCGTAACCACCATCATTGTGTACGTGTGCATGTGCTTTGTTTTTTAAAAGTGTGTGAATGAGAAAACTTGTAACTAACTAAAAGCTTCTATTGTTTATCTAAGGCTATTCATTTTGGACAAACTACACAATAGCAGTTTGTTTACGCTCATGTCTCATTCATTCAGAGAATTGATCCCGAAATCAAAACCACATGGTTTCTTTTACAACGAACTTCACAACCTCTATTCTGCCGCCGCTCATTGTCAGATATTTATCTCTTGTCTCTGTTCTCCTAAAATAACACATTTGTGTGTAATCTGGATGGAGGTTATCTCTAGAGCATCCTGTGATGAGCCTATTTTATGATAAGCACATATTTTAATGCCATTTGAACTCCAGAGCAAGTTTCCATCTGACTGCTGTAAGTTGTTAAAGTTTCCACATAACCGGGTTTAAGAGGTCAGAGCTATTGGACAGGTTACACATGGCATGTCCGAAGTTCTGGGCAGCAGATTTTATGGAATATTCCCTTAAAGCTGTGAGTGTTTTAGCAGCATTGTACTGAAAATCTGTCCTTGATATGGATAAATTAATAGTGTGTGTGTGTGGGGGGGGGGGGGGGGGGGTGAGCATTTCCACCTGGTCAGGTTTACAGTTTATCTGGAGCCTATCCTGGGACCATGGGTTATTATGTTGTTTTTTAGTTAGAGCCTGAGCTCTTGCATGTACAGTAAGGTGCACCTGCACTGTGATGCTTGACATAAGTACTTTTATTTGTAAATTTCTTTGAAAAACCTATTTATCTTGTGAGCTGTAAATGCAGAGGGCTATATCTTTTCCCATAGTCTGCAGTGATAGCTTAGTTTGTGTTAGTGACTCAAGGGTCGAGAAACAAATTTCTGCCAGAATGAATGTACAGTACATAATTTGTAAATCAATACCAATGATTATTGCCCAATTTCCAGTTGAAATTAAAAATCTGAAAGCGTCCAATGAAGAAATCTGGTCATGCAACTTTAAAATTGACAAAAAATAAATCCCAGAAAATGCCCAACCTTTACCACTTGCACTTGCTGGTAGAATCACAGCTGGATCCCGTCCAGTTTAATTTCTCTGCCCAGCATTGGAGTGGAGGATGCCATGCCATGTTTGATGCATAAGGCTTGTTTTTGTTTGGATGTGGAAGGCTGTACAATAGAGGTCTGAACACGATCCAGCCTACTCTAAAAAAGGAAAACGCTCTTGGACATGCAGGTGGATGATCCACTAGTGTCCTGATTTTGGATTACTTTTGAGCTGTTCTGGAGACACCATTGTGAGCAATACTAAAGTACTTATTTATTATACTTCAGATTACACTGAAAATCTGCAAAATTTATTGGAGGAGTTTGCTTTGGTGGGCTTTGGGAGATGAACACGATTGTGTAGTTAAAGCATCTAAAGCTCAACTTTACAAAGGAAGCAGAAGACACTAGTGACTTCTACCACCATCAAGGGAACAATGTATAGAGGGGGTGGAGGACTATTTTTCTGGGTGTATGTATCAGCAGAAGAACTGACCAGGACTAGGACACCATCTTGAAAGAATGGCATGTATTTTACTATTCTGTTAAGGCGAGTGTTGTCTTTGGCTGTGTGGTGTGCTGAGACGGCAGGGTGAAGTCATCTGATGCCAATAGAGACTGAACAAGCAGACTGAGAAGGCTGCTTCAGTTCTGGGAGTTGAGCTTGAGATTCTGGTGGATTTGTCTGGATATAGGATCATGACAAATCTTGTCAGACAATCTTTTTCTCTCTCTGCATGCAACAGAAGACGTGCAGCAAAAGACTTATTGTTCCTAGGTGTAGGACGTGGCTGCCGCATGAGATCCTTCTTCTTGCCGCTATTACAATCAAAAACTCCTCCCCTTTCTGTTTGGGGTATCACTCAGAATCTTTTATCAATACGCTGTCTTTTATCTCGGTATTGTCAATCACCTTTATGTTCAAACTGACATTTGTTGTGTGCAACATGTGATTATTACATGCACTGCGTGCAGTATTCTCACTCCATTCTTCTTTATGGAACATAACCATGCTGATGGTATAAGAATTTCACTAGGGAAGATTTATCTTATTTGAATCAACACTTTTTTAATTCGTGCTCAACTCAACTGTTGTAAAAATAGACATCATGTTCTGTATTCTGTTATGATGTAGAAAAACATTTCTCATGCACTGTTACAAATGAAAACTTTCATTAAGTTCATGAGAGGAAAAAAAACACCTGATGATTAAATTACCGTTTATTAAAATGTGGCTATAATAACATAAGTAGCATATATATATATATATATATATATATATATATATATATATATATATATATATATATGAATATAACTACAAAAGAAAAAATATAAATATATATTATATTTATATTAGTGCTGTCAATCGATTAAAAAAAAATTAACTAATTAATCGCACAATTTTTTTGCAATTAATCGCGATTAATCACAATTAAAAGACTGAAACTTTTTGGATATGTAAATGTAAATAATTAATGTAAACTCAAGACAATGAAACTATTTAAATTCAAATATGATTGTTTATTGGGATTTTTGTTTAACTTGTAACACAGATTTTCTTATGTAAACAACATACCTGCAATAAACCATCAATATTCTCCAAATTAACTGTTGGCTTGAAAGCCATATTTATTACAGAAATAAAAACACAGGTATGTGCCATTTGTGTCATTTGAATTTCAAAACAATCAATGCAATTTACATTGGTGAGGCCCTGTAGAGATTGTTTCGGTGGGGTGTTTTGCTTTTAAGTGATATGTCAAAGACGAATTACTTCTCTGGTATTTAAATTCGGCTTTGCAAAATGTACAGATTACTTTTGTTTTATCCACAGGACCATCCGGCAGAGTTTTATACTGAAACTTTCCGTCTAAAAGTCCTTCCTTGGTCTTATCCATACTACTTTGCACGTTGAACACACGTCGGCCACAACAGAAAATAAAAAAAACTGCAACCGCGTTAATTGCGTTAATTTTTTTTAATGCGTTAAATATTTCAACTTAATCGCATGCGTTAACGCACTAATTTTGACAGCACTAATATATATATAATAATATAAATATTATGTGACATCAGCCCGTGTTTTGTTTCTTAATTATTAGGCTATGAATAATATTCCAGTGCAAAAACGTTGAAAAATCTCGTATGAAAGCAATCAGAAATGAAACAAAGCACACGCAAGTTACTATTTATTGTTACTAGAGGTATATATTGAAGCAATTAGATGTGAATGTTCCTATTTTTAATCTTTATTTACCTCTGTTATTTGTGGAAGAATGCAAATAGCTAAGGCACTCTCAGGGGATTTGCCGTCATCACTTTAGTTTGGAAAGACTGTCGGGGGGTGTGATTTGTTCCAGAGGATTTCTAACGGCTGTCAGCTGCTTGTTTTTTAGTAACTTCTATTTTTACCAGGTTTTCTGTAATTTGTTTATGGAAATGGCTTTAGGATTAGATCATAGATGCTTTCCTGTCCGGCAGCTATGACTTTGTTGCTGAATAATAAAAGTTCATGAATCACGAAATGCTGTGTTTGACTGGCAGTCATGTATTAGCTGTACCAAAAGGCAAACACAATCAGAGTTATTTTAGTGCAAAGCCTCCAGTACAGAACTCAAAAATAAAAGATGCATCAGACACTACTGTCATAACAGACAAGTCATTCTGTTCTAGTACTTCCTGATTGTTTAATTATGTGTGTTTGTGTTGCAGGGCGCATCCTAGACCTGAAGACAGGGACGGTGAAGAAGGAAGGACAGCAGTCCTCAATGAGGATGTGCATGGGCTCTAGACGCTCCTTTATCTGCAGAATGAGGTATAGAATTTAAAGGCGAAACCTTCTTGAATAGAAGCATATTTATAGCAACTTTGTCATAAAAACTTTTGGGTCCACTTTCTTTGGAACTTTGGGCCACTATCAAATGAATTTTTAGAACCATCATGGAAATGTACATATCTACTTCGATTAGGATTTAGGGAGACACTATCATTGGAAATTTCAGAACCACTTACTTAGTAACTTTCAGAGCTTATTTCATAGCAACATCATAGAAACTTTCAGAACCACTTTCTCAGGAAATCTTAGGCCCACTTTGAGAGTTACCAAGTACACCTTGAAAATTTCCATAAAAAGGAAATCTTTTAGAACCACATTCATAAGAACATTGACACCTGCCTTCAAAAGAATTTTAGGAACCACTTTCATGATTTCACCCACAGAGATGAATCTTAGTCATGGCTTTTAGACCGTAAAAATAAGGCTCCTCTATTCTCACACACTGGCTTATCAAGGGGGTCATAAACTTTAAAAGGAACTACATAATGTGCTACTGGGTAAGACTGTCACTTTTGAAGTATAGTTTGGACAGTACAGTATGAAATACAGAAGACCCATAAGGTAGGTGAGTTTGGACACACTTAATAGGATGCTTATTGATAACACCTCACACACTGTAAAGCCTTCTTCACATTGAAAAGCTAGTAACTAGTAAAATCCTAGGCCTCTTTGTAATTTACAGATATTACAGTGTTGCTTTTTGTTAAATATAAAGATTGGCCAAAAACGTCATCACCTGGAACAGTCAAACTCACGGTGAAAGTAAGAGCATGTCACTCGCACAATGCAAAGACTGAATGTACATAGACTAAAGGTGTAGTGGGTGTGGAGCATCACAGAAAAAGGTCATGAGTCTGATGAGTCCCGATTTACCCTGTTCCAGCGTGTTGGGTGCATTAGGGAAGGAAGAGAAGCAGATGAAGTGATGCGCCCATCATGCCTAGGGACTGCTGCACAAGCCTGTGATCTAGGATTGCTTCTATTTGGTCTGCTCCAGGTTCAGCAACCTTATGTTCCCAAAAATGAGGTCAGCTGACTACTTGAATATACTGAATAACCTAGTTTTTCCCATCAGTTGATTTTTTTTGTTCCCTGATGGCACGGGCATCTTTAAGATGATGATGCCAGAAAACATTGGGCTCACATTGTGAAAAAGTGGTTTAGAGAGCATCTTTTTCACAGATGGATTGGCTACCACAGAGTCCAGACCGTAATCTTTGGGATGTGCTGGAGGAGACTTTACATGGCGGTTTAATTCTTCCATCATCAATCTGGATGGAAATAAATGTTGTGACATTGCATAAGCTTATCGAAACATGCAGTGGCGTTTGTTTGCTATAATGAAAGCAAAAGGTGGTCGAATTAAATATTAGTGTTTGTGACTTTTTTTTTTGGTTATGCAGTGTTTGCTTCCTTTAAACCTTATTTGACACTGCTTGATTTTATATTGTTTTCAGAACTAACAACATGTACCAAATGCAGTTTAAATGCTCCACAAGGATAAGCCTAGACCCTTTTCATGTTTTCTTCCATTAAACCTTATTTGAACCTTCATGTTATTCACAAGACGAGTTCAACTGAACCAGTTTTACACATAATTTAGCAATGACCTAGCAGTGTCTCTGTGATTATACCCAAAACTATGTCCCAAAACAACCCTGCATCTTGTCACGAGACGATACAGAACCTTAGAAAAATTCCTGTACTTCCCACAAAATAATAAAAAGGTATTTACTGATTGCGAGACCTCTTTGAATAATGACTAGCTTTCCGTTCTTGTCTACAAAGCCACGTTGTTTGGGCCGTGTTTGAAATTAGGCATCGTCTCTGTTTATTTCGCCTGCGTGTTTTTACATACTTGAGCGTGAACTAATAACCGTCAGGGACGTCATCCAGGAATGTGCATGCGTTTCAAATTTTATATATTTGTGTCCATGTTTCCAAATTGGCGTGTTTCCACAATGGCGTGTCTTGGTTGCGATGGAATGCAGCACTGATGAGAAGCATACGTCCGTAAAAACATTCCGGCTCGTGCCTGTAGACTACAGAGCTGTAAAGACCAGAAGTGATTATGTAATGGTAAGCCTTGCTGCATTTAGGCTTCATGACTGGACAGGGAAAAAGATAGGAATCTGTTTGTTTTTAGATCTGTACCTCAGGACTGCTGAATAACTTGTTTGGCTGTTATGATGAGAGGAAACAGTTACGTTACCTTGATGAGCATGACCTTTGGATTGGAAATTCCATGTGTCTGGTTTGAATTATCCCTGACTGGCTTAAAGAAATATCCCCAATACTTCGGGGACCTCATTCTGATGTGTGAGAACTTAGCAAAGACAAGTGACATAAGTGTGATTCGGTTTTAACAGGATATGTTTTAATAATAGATGTCTAGCAAGATGTTGTTTCTCACATTGCAGTGGTTCACAGTCAGGTTTACATTAAATCATTCCTTATTGGGTATCATGACTTGTTGTTTACTAGAGAATAGCAATGAACTAAAAAAAAAAAATTACCACTTATTTTTGTGACGTGTAGTATATGTTTGCTATTTTAACGCTAGAATTTTGAGTATTTCACTTAAATTTACCTAACCATTGACTTTTCACAATACAAAAATTAATAAAATGCTTTTCATCTCAGCCACTCTGTCATTTATTTAATAACGGCATTATAAATGCTGACAATGGTAGAGATTTTGCAGAATAGTCATTATCAACAATACTCTTCCTATGTCTTCCCAATCGTTTTACTTGGAGAGGTTGGAGAATCAAATTATTCCTAGAGTATCTCTTAGATTTTATCCACATCCTAATCCAACAGTGTTTGGCCTTCTTGCAAGTTAGCTTAGGTTAAAAGCATTTTTAGAATGAACAAATTTTGATAAGTTGAGCGCAAACATGCTTACAGGCTTTTAAAATTTTTTGTTTTCACACTTCAACCATAACATTAAAGCTAAGTGAATAACATTGATTATCGCATTACAATGGCACTCTGTCAAGTGGTGAGATATATAAAATTATGCAGCAAGTAAACAGTCAGGTTTAGATGTGTTGGAGGCAGAAAAAAGGGAAAGAAAAATTTGAGACATAGAAAGAGCCAAATTGTGATTACCAGACGGAAAACTAGGGACCCTCACCCTCATTTGAGGATGCTAGGTAGCAACCTACTAGGATGCTAGGTACCATGCTCTTGTGGGTCAGGGGTATTATCATTGCACTCTCACATGGATCATTGCGACACTGGCAAATCCACTTGAATCTGAAGTAGAAGTGGACAAAATGTGCTTTCCTCCAACTGAGTAACACTACTCCCTATCTTTGCATGATAGCCTTTGCTCTCCCTTGATGCAGAAGTGAGCTAAAGATGGATGGAATTTGGCTACAACTAACCTAACCTCCTTAAAAAAACACATTTTAAGGTGTTGACTCTCAGTCTAACTAAGAATCTGTGGAATGTTCTGGAAAAACAAGGCAAATCCACTGAGGCCCAACCTCACACTACACCTTCTGAGGTCTTGTGCAGTCCATTCTCTGACAGGTCAAAGTTGTTTTGGTCGAAACAAGAAGGACTTACACAATATTAAGTCCTAATTTAAGGGCCATTTGAAAGCTGTTCCCACAATGTTGGATAGGCATAATGGTGGTAGGATTTAAACTAGACTAGATTTCCTGAAGAAGCCCAAACATCTTTCAGCATGACAGTGCTCCTGTGTATATACAGTATAAGCCCATGAAGACAAGATTTGTCAAATTGATTTGGAAGAATTCAAATGGCTTGTATAGTGCTACTACCTCAACCCCATTGAGCACCTTTGGAATATACTGGAATGCTGACTAATCGCTTCTCATTGGTGTTGGTGACTGATCTTATTAATATCTCTGCTGTTGAATGGGCACAGTTCTTCACAGCTGTGTATTAAAATCTACTGGAAGTCCTTCCTAGAAGAGTGAGGTTAATAAAGCAGCAAACTCAGTGTTAATGTACAGTTTTTGTTCAACCATACATTTGATTTGGAAATATATTTTTTGTGCATCATATATTTTTTGATTACATTAAAGTGCTTTGTGATAGACTGAAAACTAGTTCCCAAGGTGGGCTCCAGATCCTTTGAGACAAACTTGGATAAGGCAATTACTGAAAATGAGTAAATGAATGTATTTTATAAGCTGATGAGTAAAGGTCTTGCTGCAGAACCCAAGTGTGGAAGCTTAGTGGTGGTAGGATTTAAACTTGCGTACTGTACTTCAGCGTGCATTCACCATAGCATGCAGGATCCTCTTAAATGAACCCACTTTGCCTCAGGTCACCGTAGATTCCTCCATCCATCCATACATACATCCAAACCTGAGCTATAATCAGTTAGTGTATTTCACTCAATGTGTTGTTTAATGAATTACTTTTTCATGCTTAAACATGAAAAAAAAAAAAGAATTAAATATATTTTTAAATGTTCAGTGTTCATGGGATAAATCTAAGGAATTAATTCCAGCAATTCCTAAAATATCTTTGCTTTTGAAACAAGTAGATTCTCTCCCATGGGTTACATTTAATGCAGTGTTATTTTTTATGTTGTTGCTTTTGTGTTTTACAACGTCTTCATGGTTCATTTTATCTGTTTATTATGATTTCAGGTGTGGCAGTGCTCCTCTGGATCACATCTCTCTCAACCGTCTTTCAAGCATGAGGAAGAGATACAGGCAAGAATATATACACACAAATTCCATGCATATGCCAATCCTTTTCTCCACCTTTGCAGCTATACCAATTTACAAAATATGAATCAAAAAAGTTTGAGGACTTATTAAATGTCACCAATTTCTTATAACATTAGTTTCACTAAAAAACCAAGATCAGCATTTAAACAATACAAAATAACTTCAGATATAAGAGTTTAACATTTAACTGAGCAGCAGCAGGTATCTCTGTCATCATTATTGTTTCTTAACAAATAATTCACTCCTACCACAGGGGATAAAATTGTGTAAATCGTTTCTGTAGGATTATAAAGGAACAGCGATGTTCTAACGCCTCCAAAGTCCACGTTGAGTGGCTGCAAGTAATTACGCAGTGTTTTGAAACAAGTGTAAATAATTCAAAATTCAGATTTTTTTTAATGGGCCTGATTTTTGATAATGTAACTCTAAAAATAGGTTTTTGTTGTGCCACGTTGTGCCACGTTGTGTCGGTTTATCTCTATTATACAGGTAAAAAAAGAAACAAAAAAAATTATTTTAGAGTCTAAAATTGAATTTTACGATTAGCCTCACTGATAAGTGTTTTTTTTTTTTAAGGTTACACAGCTGTTTAGTCCCAATCCCTTAAGTTCTGCATTTTTTCTAATAAAAGTCCTTTTACTTTTATTATTAAACATAGCCATAAATTCCACTTTCGTTGTTTTTTTTATTTTACAATTAGATTTAACCAAACATTAAGTCATCTCTGATCAGTAACATTCACATTTTTTCTGACACGTCTCTATATGAAGACGATGGTTTCCCACTATCCTTCTAGGTTTTAATAATGCATTTTACAGATCTTTTAGCAATTTTTGAAATTTCAGCTCTCCTTAGTTGTTGTTGTTTTTTTTGCTTAATCCAGTCCAATAATTTGACCCTGCTGAAACAGCAAGATTTGTATTTGTATATATCCTATATATATATATTCCTACATGTTTGTTTAAGAAATGTGAAGATACTCACTGCATTAGTTAGGGTTAAATAACTTGTTGCTAGCTGACCCATATTAATCACAGCAATAATTATCTAACAGAAGGCTCTCTCTATATATTTTTGGCCGGGCAGTGTTTCATCAGCACTGTAATCCAACTAGAAAATATTTTTAAGCAGTATGAAAAAAAATATCTCAGAATATTTTGAATACAGAAGGAAAACATGTAGTTTTTGTGCCAAACTCACTGTGCAGTATTTTTATAATAAATGTGTTTTCCTTGCCATCATTTATACAGCCCACAAGGAAGCAAGCCTTCCCCTTTTTCTTTCTTTTTTTGCTTTGTTGATGCGAAATTTAATCCACTGCTCGTGTTCCATCTTTTGTAAATTTGCTCTTTTGACTCCTCGTGATTAACCCTCATCTTTCAAACACATTCCTGACAGAATCCTGACTCGAGGAGACACATGTTTGCAGCCCAAAAACATTTTGGAATGTGGTTCAATCAAAGCCAAAGATCTCAGCCCTAGATTTCCCTGACACAAATTAACACCAGCACCAGTGCAGAGCTGCTTTTGTCCAAGAAAGCTTAAAGTCATAATCAGGAAGCTTTTAAAGCGAACCTGGATATAAACTGAATTTCATGTACATAAACATACAGTTATATTACTGTACATCCAGTATATCAATTATTCAGCCCGATCAAACTGTCTGTCTAACTTTGGTGGATTGTGAAATAATTTCAGTATGTTTTATGTATGTTTTATTTGCCATAATGCATAACTCTTTGAGCAAAAAATTAGCCTAATTAATACAAATTAACCTATGTAAAAGGCACCAGGTGTCTTTGATTTTTTTTTTCTTGCGGTGTTGGATTGTTTTTGCTTACTTTAGAAAATAGATGCAGGCAGTCACAGAACCTGGGTATGAGAGTTGTGAGTTGATGGGGTTCATTGAACCCTCATGCATATAGATCTTTCCACTTCTAACTCATTAACCACCTGTAGCATTGTTTCAGGAACAATGTCAAATTCTGACTTTACCCAGTGTGTTATGCACAAGGTCACATATAGTCTTCAAAAGATAAGGCATAGAAACAAACTGTTGCAAACCCTAGCAACAGTATTTCCCTTGCAGCTGTATTTACCTACATAAATGCAATTACAGATTCACTGTAAGGTGTAAGCTCAAGACTTGCACAGGGGAAGAACAAATAAAATCAATAAATAATAATAATATATATATTTATTGAACCTTCAGGTGGCGTAGTGGTTGGCACTGTGGCCTCACACCTTCAGGGTTGAGGTTACGCTTCTGGTCTGCATGCATGGATGTTTTCCCAGTGCTTGGACATAGCTAACTATTGAACATAGCTGTGATTTGTACTGTAGATTTTTAACAATGCAAATTCAAGTGTCATGGTCATTGTAATCATGATCACATTTCTTCCACAAAGTTAATAATTCAGCATTTTCCATCCAAGCTTAAGTAATAAGCACTGAGGATTCACTTGTTTTTTTTTGCTTGACGCAGGCCAATAATTTGAGCGTTTCGAACCACAGTAAAATCTTGTCCAGAATTTAAATGAATTTTAAACTTTTTTTTGACATGATTGTTTAAGAAATGAGAAGTTATTCACTGTTAGTTATCAGTTAGGGTTGAAAGATGTGTTGCCAGCTGAAAGATATTCATCACTGGAGTTGCTGTTGGTCTTTCGGCTGCTCCAGTCGAGAGGTCGCCACAGCAGACCATCCGCTCCGCACAACAACTTGGCATAGGTTTTATGCTGGATGCCCTTCCTGACACAACCATCCCATTTTATCTGGGCTTAACCGGCACTGCCTCCAGTAGTTGGGGTTTGTGCATTGATGCACAATGCACAAGAATTGAACCCGGCCCTTCCGCTGAGCGACCGATACCCATATATTAATCACTGTAGTAATTATTTAATTAAAGTATCTGAGGTATTTGCTTATTTTATTGCAAAAGGACACTTTTTTCTTTTTTTTTATTTGGCATATACAGTATATAATATATGTATAATATTATAGGATGAAATTAATTAAGATTTCAAAGTGTTGGTGGAATACTCCTCAGTATTCTAAATAAGTAGTATTTTTCTCTCTTCCTGCATCCTCTTAAAATTTCAGCCCTCCATAAAGACATTTAGCTCTTATTTCCTTTCAGTAACGAATATATTTTCTTTATCTTCATACTCTGGATTGAATTGTGTATTTTTTTGTACTATGAGGTTTTATTATTTTTTTTAGCGAGTCTAATTTCTTTTGCTACAGTTAAGGTCTTGTTTTTGTCAAGCGTGCAACAATGGTATAAGAATTGTTAAAACTCTAAGGCAGAGAGCAAAGCAATACCATGCTATTAAAAACGATTTAACAGAATACTATATTTAATAATTTTTTTGTTTCAGAATACTTATTTACATGCATTTAATTAAACTCAGTTATTAATGATATGCATATGATATCAGTGTAGGAGTACAGTGTAGGGAAACACATCAATGGTACTTTTTTGCAGAAAGAATAAAACACAAAGGAGGGGAACTGCCTGCAACACATACTCGCATTTTAGCTGCATTATGGGATAGAATACAATGCGTATGGTGTCTCACAATGCTGTAACACGTGTTTCTCTTTATGTGCCTCCTTTAGGAATGGACTCGGGCCGTCTAAAGAAGGCGAAGCTCAGTATTCAGTGGTGCACTGCACTGGCTATATCAAGGCCTGGCCCCCTGCAGGTATTTAAAATACATACAGACTGCAATATCTGTTCCCTATTTATGAGATAACCCACTGATAGTGTGTGTGGCTCTGTGTGCGCGCTTTTCACTATTTACAGAGTCTGGTGATGTCATAAATAAGCAAGATATTCAACTAGAGTTTTTGTGCGCAGTGGCTCTATATTGTGGTTAAATGCAAGTTTCATAAACGTACAAGTGTATACGTTTTAAAAATATGCATTCAGTGTTCCAGTGGAAGACTCTGGATTCTTTAATGTCAAACCAAAAAAAATGATCTTCAGTGCAAAACACCCAAAGTCAAACACAAATGCAGAGTAAATAGTTTATGTAGAAATCAGTGTTGGAAGATTGTATTTAAAATAAGGCCCCTACATACGAACGAGTTCTGTTCCAAGAGCTTGTTCATAAGTCCAATTTGTACGTAAGTCCAACAAACATTGTCTAGGTACTAGGATACTAACACAATTGGCTATACACAGTATATAACTAACATGTTCCATGATCTTGTCCTTGTTCTTTAGAATCGTGCTGATGGCTGAACGATTCATGAACGAGCAATGTCTGCCATCTTTTCACCTCGCTCTATTCTCTCAATTATTTTTACTTTCAAATCATCCATCGTCATTGCTTGGCATTTCTTAGCAGTACCAGCTTCATCAGTGCTGCTTTTACTCTTGCTTTCCCAGACACATGCTGCATGCATGTAATGTAATGTATTCCGGACATGTGCAGCTACTTATCTTTGAAAGTTTGTAACTTGATAGGTAGGGGACTTACTGTACTTCTTTCAGTTTGATGATGGTTTAAAACATCGTAAACTGGTCCATTATATCCGTACTGTTATTTGTTTCCAAAACAATCAAATTAACATTATTTTAATTTTAAGACTGACAGTCTGGCAATGAATTTTAAATGAGTGCAAGGTTTAATTGTATTTTAACCCTCAGAAAATCTTCACTATCTATTCAAATATGTTCAGAGTAAACTTGAAATATTCATTTAAACCCACCATCTGTCTTGGAATATTCCAAATTCATTGAATCCATCGCTCATTTTGTAAGCATATCTTTATTATTAAATTGTTGTAGTTTCCCTTCTCTGCCTATATAACACACATCAGGTTTTCACAGAGACTGCCCACTCTTCATTAATATTTATAAGCACCTTCCTCCACCAGTTCATTAATATTCATTATTACACAAGGTTGTTGAATTTTCAAGTCTGACTGGTCAGACGGCGTAGATTAATTTTCCATAACAGCAGCTCTGACAGTAGTGCAACTGGAAGAAAAATCATAGCTTTATATTAGCGCATGTGTTCGAATAGGCTATTGTTTCTATAGTAACAGCGAATTCGCTGTGGTTTGTATGCTGGAAGCTCCATTTCAACCTGATAATAAATACATGAGCGTAATCAAAAAACACATAAACCTAATGATGACCACACAAAATCAAGGCAAAGCGCATAATCTAATACTTTACATGTAACAATTATATTAAACACATGCTCCTAATGCTTAATATAAAATGCTAATCCAGTACTAAAATTATAAGCCTAATAATACCTAAAACATGTGACCTTTATTATAAAAACCCATAAACCTAACAATGGGCATGCAACCCTAATAATAAAAACATAAACTGAGTAATTCACACACAAGCTTAATTATAAACACATAATTCACATAATTAACACACAGCCCTAAAAATAAACACAAATCTAATAATTAACACGCAAGCAATTTTATTTATATTGCACATTTTATGCACAACGGCAATTCAAAGTGCTTTACATAATGCATTTTAAAGAGAAAATAATCAAAATAAACTTGAATTAATAAAATAATGAAGATAAAATAGAAGTACAACCAAATGAATACAAATGCAGAATTTGTTAATAAAATTAAAGAGTGTGATTAAAAAGCAATTGAACCTTTTTTTTTAAAAGTGGCAGCAGCTGGGGCAAGTCTAAATTCCAAGAAGCTGATTCCAGCAGCAGGCGGCATGATGGCTGAAAGTCATTTCGCCATATTTAGCTCAGGCTCTGCGCACCACTAGCTCGCTAGATCCTGCAGGTCTGTGACACCTACCACTTGTATTCAGCAAACCTGCCCCTTACCTTTGAAAGACTTATAGTTGGGCAGTGAATTAAAGTTTTCTCTTTATTCGTGCCAGTTCAAGGTGTAGTGTGTTCTCTCTCAATGTTGTTTGTAAGGATTCCATCAGCAGCACTTTGAATGAGTTGTAAATGTCTAATGGTCTTATTAGGGAGATTGGTCAAAGATGCATTTCAGTAATTTACCCTACGAAAAATAAGAGTGTAAAAAAGCTTTACTAAATCTTGTCTAGACATGATGTTTCTCATTTTAAGTGTTTTTAAAATGCCAAAAAAATATTTTTGTTCGAGCCTTCATATGGCCATTAAAATTTTAATCCTTATCATAGTTACATCAGGATTCTTCACATGGGTGTTAATTTTGAGTGCCTAGGACTCAGGATAAGCGATGACAGTAGACTTTCTTTCATTATATAGATGTTTTAATTTTTCTTTATTTAGATAAAGCAATTATGTTAATGCATCCAGTTGTTTACCTTTTCAAAGGATGACCATAAGAGTCTATATGACTACATTAATTGATGGAGAATGCTTGATAAATTTAAGAATCATCTGCACAGTTATAATAGGCAACAAGAGGAAGCATGTATAAGTTGAATAACAGAGGCCCTGGAACTGATCCATGTGGACTTCACATATCATCCAGTTTTTTTTAGATATATTCTCACCAATACTGACAATTAAGTATGATTTAAGCTACATGAGGACCATTTCTGATGGTGCGATCCACTTTTCTAGTCTGTCTAGAAGTACTTCTTGATCCACAGAAGCAAATGCCGCGCTAAGATCTAATAACACCAAGACTGTTCAACTCCCCGAATTAGATTGAATAGATGTCATGTCCTTTCAAATCAAAAGAGAGCAGTTTCTGTGTCGTAATAGGAACGGAAGGCTGACTGAAAGGTGTCAAGGATGACATTTGTCTGCAGAAAAGTTATTGAATTGATTAAAACGACTTTCTCAATAAATTTACTTATAAAAGGAAGAATAGAGATAAGCCCGTAATTACTTACTACTGAGGCATCAAGGTTTCTTAACAATTGCAGTTTTTAATGATGCTGGGGGACTGGGTCATTTACAATGTACAAAATTCGCTGGCAAAGAGCTAAAAATACTTGTGGAGAGAATGTCTACTGAGCACTTGGATTAAGATGCACTGTTCTGATAAGAAACAAATGAGCCCAGTAATAAACTTATAAATAAAATATTTAGCATACAAGCTTAATAATAGATGGGTTGAAAAACATGGTATTATTTTACAAGGAGAGGAGAGGTTTATTTAAACATTTTGGAAGGAGTCTCCAGTGTCAGTGCTTTGTAGTCAGCGAGTTTTTACAACAGAAGGTTTTGTGCTTTCAGTGTCTTTTTAACATGAAAAGTTGCCTTTTGTGTCATTTTCTTTAAGAAATCAATAAAGTGAGATAGAATATGTTAAGTATAAAAGCAACCACTGTATGTGTTCGCAAATACATCTTAAATGTGTAATTGTTAGAAAAAAACTGGATTCATTGATACTGTAAGCTTATAAAGTGTAAGCTTTTTGTTTAATCTGTCCTAGAGCTGATGGTGCTGTAATTTTCTGATTAATGTACTCCCTTTCTCAAGTATAAAATCATAACAGTTCCCAAGAATTGCTTTTTTTTTTTTTTTCTTTCTGACCTTTCTGCTCAGTTCACTCAGAGAGAAATGAGCCGTACACATATGAGTAGGAGGTTTTGGAAGGGCAACTTGAAGCATTGCTGAAAACAAATTTTTCAGCATGGAAAATGTAGTTTTTGAGGTAAACTTATCTCATTCTCTATACCGATGATCCTGTTTGGTGGGGGGCTATCCCAGTGGCCTATAACCTGAATCACCAATCACCAGGCACACAAGCGCGCAGATACTCACTCACACACTGTGGGTAATTTGGAAGTGGCCGTTAGCCTAATCTGCATACCCTGTGGAAACCCACCAAGCACAGGGAGAACATGCACACATAACTCACAGAATTGAACCCTTGACCCTTGGAGGTGCATAACCACAGTGTTAAACACTGCACCACCACGCATTTTGGGGACAAATAAATGAAATGAATTGATACTTTTTCCAACTCTTATTAGGTTAGTTTACTAATTTACTAAAAGTTTACTAATTGTTCAGCCTCTCAGATGAGGAGCTATACAGTGTTATGCAGGTTTAGTGAATAGTACTGTCAGATTGGGGAAAATGTGGAAAAATAAGAAAAACATACTGTATGCAAATGGATATGGAGGATTTTGAAATTCTTTAAAAACAATAAGTACAGATGTCACATAAGCAATTATAGTGTAAAACTCCCCCAACAGCATGGAAAAACACTTTAACAGACACGCAAGCATTCTTATTTCGTGTGTCTCGTGGTGGAATTTGGTGTTAAATTTAGTTTCAATAACTGAAGCCTTTGGATGACTTTTATCATCCCAGAGTTCATTCAGACATCTGAGGCCCCCTCTGGCCTGTGACAGTCATCATCACTATAGCAGGTGTGGAGAGAGAGTTGAGAAACATCATATAATCAAGTTCATTGCTTTGTACCTCGCTCCGGTGTCACATAAACTGCTCGTTTGCATGTGTGTGCATGTGTTTCATTAGATAAATCCCACATGTTTTTCCGGTTATGATCAAATCTTAAAATAGCACATTCCTCCAAAACACTGTCATGCCTGCAGGGAATTGTTTTTTTTTGTCTCTCCTCAAACGGTTCCAAATCCCCCCTCAAAAAAGTTAATTTCTTAATAGCAGGAGGCAGCTGTGTTTTGCAGCTTAATTGAGTGCAAACATTTACCTCCAGAGGCAGTTCGGACATCGAGATTTTGTAATCTGCACTTCCTGTTTAGTGTCGTTTGGAAAGTAACGAATGAACATAATGATTACAAAAGCACTAATGAGAGATTTCCTGCACATCGCAGTACTTAGGACAGGTTACTAAGGACTTGAGATACTCGGTCCACGACAGACGGCAGTGTCTCTTTGCCATTCAGCTTCACATCTGTAGCGAAATAGAAATAAATGCCAGATGGATGTCACCATTACAATCATGGTTTAATTAGTTTCCAGTCTGTGAATATGACTGAAACTTTTACAAAACAAGAAAAATCTGCCTTTTTTTTTTCTTTTTCTATCTCATCCATTATGCTGAATGTGTTCCAAGTGATGCATAACCAACTGCAATTTATTTGCACTTTTGAAACATATTGTTGTGATATTTTTTTACCTTCAGGCATTTCATCTAGAACGGCTTCCATTCTTAATCTCTTCAACTTTCATTTCAGTAGACTGGGTTGAAGTTTTCTCTAAGTAGCACACATGATGCTGATTCAAATTTGTTTAAAATTTAGACATTTTTAAAACTGCTTTTTAGACCCACAAATACTTGGAGAAGGAAAGGCCAGGAAATCACAATCACGATGACTATTGAAGTGTTCATTGTAGTGCCTGTTAAATATTCATATTTACAGCAGAGCATTGTTGATTTATTTTCTACACCAGCACAACTTTGCCCTATTTATTTCAATAAACAAGCTGAAATGTTAATATGTTATTATTAGTGTCTGTGAGAAATTTTTGGAACAAGTTTCCAACGTCAGAATAAAAAAAAAAAAATCTTAGTAATATGGCATATTGCATTGTATTATGTTGGTGAGAGGCCGACTGCTGTTAAGATGTTATTAATCAATAACAATTCTGAAGGACCTATCAGCAGTTTAAATATATAATGAATCTACTGTAAAAACTAAAACACTTCAGGATGTGGTGTTTCTGGGAAGTGATCAATTGTGGGGTTTTGGGGGGATTGGGATGATTTTGTAGTGGTTGGTTGGGATGATTTCAGTGTGGCGTTAGGTTAAAATAAAATAAATATATGTGATGAAATGAGTGATCTAAGTCAAATTATGAAAAAAATACTATGAAATAAGTATTTGATCCCCAAGCAAAACATGACTTAGTACTTGCTAGAGAAACCCTTGCTGGAAAGCACAGCGATTAGACGTTTCTTGTAGTTGTTTACCAGATTTGCACAGGATGCATTTTGATCCACTATTCTTCACAGATTTTCTCTAAATGTTTAAGGTTTCTTGCCTCTTGCTTGGCAACTCAAAGTTACAGCTCTCTCCGTGAATTTTCTATTGGATTAAGGTCTAAAGACTGGCTAGACCACTCCATGACCTTAATGTGCTTATTCTTGAGCCACTCTTTAGTTGCCTTGGCAGTATGTTTGGGTCATTTTCATGCTGGAAGACCCATCCACAACCCATCTTCAGGAGGTCCTCATCCAAAATTTTACAATACATGGCCTCATCCATTGGCCCCTCAGTGCAGCAAAGTCAATCTGCACCTTTAGCAGAGAAACAGCCAAAAGCATAATGATTCCACCTCCATGCTTGACTGTAGGGACTGTGGTGTTCTTAGTGTCATAGTCAGCATTTTTCTTCCTCCGAAAACAGAAAGTCGAGTTAATGACAAATAGCTCAGTTTTGGTCTCATCTGACCACAGTAGTTTATGCCAATCTTCTTAAATTAATATGTGTACCACTAGAGCAGAATTATTGTTGGTTGGTAGGGGATCAAATACTTATTTCCCTCACTGAAATACAACTTAATTCATAACATTTGTATTATGTGCTTTTTCTGGATTTTTGGTTCATATTCTGTCTCAATCCTTCACCATAAACCTAAATTATAGACCCTTATTTTCTTTGTAAGTGGGCAAACTTAGAAAATCTGTAGGGCATCAAATACTTATTTCCCCCCACTGTGTATATATATGCAAATCTGCTTGATAACAGAAATGGATGTGAATTCTGTCGAGAAACACAACATTCTGCCCATGCCGGATATTAACACATGATTGCATGGATTGAATTTAAAAAAGATTCTCCCCTTGGATATATTTATATTTTGGTAGAATATAAAAAAAAAAGGTCAAACATGTCATTTATGCTTATAGTAAAAGCAGAATGCTTAACACATTTTGTTGTTTCACAACTGTTCTAATTCTAAAATGAATTATTTCTTCCTCATCATTCTACACACGGTGCTCCAAAATGGTCAGGCAAAAACAGTTCTTTGAAATATCTTCTTAATTATTAAACAACATTAAGACTGAAATATCCCATTTACATAAGTATTCAGATCCTGTGTTAAGATTCACAATTAAGCTCTTTATATCAATGGTCCTTGAAATGTTTCTAGGGTTAGACTTGATTGGATCCACCTATGACTAATCGAATTCATTGGACATAATTAGGAAAGGCACACACCTGTCTATATAAGGTCACACAGTCGATGGTGTATGTCAGAGGGAAAACAAAGTCATGAGGTCGAGATAATTATCTGTAGATCTGCGAAACAAGATTGTGTCGAAACACAGGTCTGGCGAATGATACGAAAACCTTCTGGAGCATTAAGGGCATCCAAGAGCATGGTAGCCTCCATCATTCTTAAATGGAAGAGATTTGAAACAACCCAAAAGTCTTGCCAAAACTGAGTACGAGAGATGGGAGAGCCTTACAGAAGGCCAGTTGTCACTGCAGCATTCCACCAATCTGGCTTCTATGGTAGAGAGGACAGACACAAGTGATAGTCTGCTTGGAGTCTCAGACCATGAGAAACAAAGTACTTTGGTCTGATGAGTCTAAGATTTAACTATTTGAAATAAATGAAGAAATCAGGCATTGTGCATCACCGTATTAAAACCATCCCTACAGTTAAACATGGTGGTGGCAGCATCATGCTGTAAGAATGTTTTTCTGTGACTGGAGGACTAGTCAGTATAGAAAAATGGAACAATTTGAACGATTCTGGCAAGAAGAATGGAAAAAACTTCCAAAAGAAAAGTGTGCCAAGCTTGTAGCATCATTACCAAGAAGACTTCAGGCTGTCATTGCTGCCAATGTTTTTTTTTTTACCAAGTACTAACTGATGGGTCTAAATAATTATGGAGATGGGATTTTTCATCTTTACTTGAAATAATAAATTAACTAAACATTCCAAGGACCTGTTTTTGCTTTGTCATTGTGGAGTATTGTGTGCAAAAAAATTTTTTTTTTAATAATTTTGAGATGAGTGTGAAACATAACAAAATGTGGACAGCTTGAAAGGGACTGACAACTTTTTGTCAGCACAGTAAATGTGGTCTATCTTTGATAAGAAGCCAGTGGCTTTAGACAGCATTCCTAGTCGTGCCTAATGTTGCTGTTATTATGGATACTACGCAAAAGCCACAACCAATTTTTCAGAGGCTTTATCAGAAGTCACATTCTGACTTTTCATACGCAAAACCTTTGTCAATGGCCTCAAGCCTGGTTTAAGTAGAAACGTACACAACTTGTCATCTTGTCTTTTGTGTTTCGGCTTGTTTTTCATCACTCTGTCATTACTGGTTCTGTACAGAATATTTTAGTAGCGCTAAACCAAGATTTAACAGAGGGGATGTGTCCATAGTTACACAGCCACGAGCCATCACAAACATTTCTTTTGGTGTCTCATTGGTGGTATACTGTAGCTAGGGTTTATTCTGCCAGGAATCTTATTTCAAATGGAGTTTGTTTTTCGTTTTCATTAAAACGGGCAGAATACGATGCAAACGATTTTTCGACAAATGCAAGCAACATCGGTCTGCATTTAATGAAAGTGAAAAGCAGGTCTGCAAGTGAAAGTTGTTCAGAATCCATTTGGTTGTTTTTCATTAAGCATCTCCTGTATTATTTCTTGGCGAAGCAAAACACAAGCAATCATTTTATCCACAGTTTTCATAAAGCAGCATTAGGGCTCATTTTTTCACCATATGCTTGTCAGAAATGGATCATTTACCTGCGGCTGGTGTATGTCTGTCTGTCTTTGTGTTTGTGTTTGTGTGTGCATTTATGAGGGGCATAAATGAAGCATGCACAATTTGTCTGGATTTCATTCTCTCTGACTGGTCTCTTTTTTAGGAATGACAATCCCGGATGACGATTCTGAAGCGGGCCAGACCAGTAAATACTGCCTGGTGGCAATTGGAAGACTTCAGGTACGTAAAAAGATTGTAGCAGCTGTTTTAATATCCACAAACAATCTCAAGTTTATTGGGCATCATAGAGACAGAAAACTTATGCTTTGTCAGGCTTCAGGATCGGAACGTCCTTCTGTGTCGTGGGTCATATATCGTAATTCTTAGCACATTGTGCATGTATTTATTAATTTACTATAACTTACTAGTTTGCAGTCTTACCCCAAGGCTAGATGATAAATCAGTGCCAACTGTTGTTGTGGAGCGGAACACAGAGCTAACTAAATCGAAAGTCATTTGCATAAGGTGTCCAATAATTTATCAACTATTAAATGGCACCGTATGTCATGAATAGAATTATGGTCAGGGCATTTTCTGTTGAAGTTTTTTATGTGGTGGAATTGGACAGACAGAATGGATTTGTAGCTTAAGTTAAATACTATTTTATGCAGTTTATAAGGAATACGGATTTTAAAATGGAAACCAGTGATTTCATGTATACATCATGAAAGAAACCAGATTTGGCCAAATGGGCTGATGGTGCTGTGTGTGTTATAGATAAATGCATGTCCGTAAAAAAAAGGAATAAACTTTGATGGCGTATACCATATAGCAAAATAATAGGTACGGTAGGTGTGTTTACATGAATAGTAATATTCCCTTAATCACCAGAATAAAAAAATAATCTAATCAGAATAGAAATGCATCATGTAAACCTCTCAGTCGGAGCAGTCTGACCCGATCTGGCTTAAATAGATTGGATTTTCTGTGCTAATAAGAGGTGGTGGTGTAAACTTTGATTATTTGTTCAATAGATGAATATTAGGCATTTGATGTTGTCTTTCTCTCTTGTTGAAATCTTCTTTCTGCTATTTTGCTGCCCCATGTGGGGGTAACATTAGGATACCCCCACATAAGGTGATTTGACAAATTTAGGGAAGAAGATTTTGTTTCTATCCCGATTATTAAACTTATTAGAGAACAACTCTCTCCTACTCTTTTTCCTTTCAAAAACAGGATCCGTGGATGAGGCGCTGATTGACTCATAGTTTCATACATAGTAAGCATCTAACAAATGATAGAGGAGACTAAATTCTCATAATGTGTAGTAATGCAGAAGACCTATTTTTTTTTTTTAAATAAAAAGCCTAATCTAACCTTGATGTTATTAGCTAAAAGTAACCACCTTTTGTGATTTTACCCGCAGATTAAATGCTTCACAGCAGGCACAACCACTTTGCGTCTGTCAGTGTACTGTATATTTAGTACTGTGCAAATGTTGAGCCATACCTTATTTCTTCATATTAAATTAAAGTAAAATTATGTTGATTAAATGAATGAAACAAATATTTTACACCCTGCAAAGTGCCGAAAGATACAATTTAAAAATTGGTTATTTATGTAACAATCTCAGCAGGAAACTCGTTTTTTCCTTCTCGTCTGTTCTAACCACTCAGTGTTCAGCATCACCAGTAAACGAATCATCGGTCTGATCATCTGTCATCACCTGCACCTGTTTCTCACTGGTTCATGTCTTTAGTTAGATGGTTCAAGACTTTTGCTTTGTGTATGTGAACTCAGATCTAAACAAATCAGCTTCCATGTAAATGATCAAGTTGGGATCTTTAATTAGAAAATTTTCCATTAAATTAAGAAATATTGTCCATGCAAACATAGCAAGTCACTGGGTTATAGGGGGCAGAATGGCAAAAAAATGGAGTTACTGTTACCACCCCAAAGTTGACTATTGATTACATAAAGTGTCCTAGAGTGTTTTTTTTCCTCTTATACCAAAGCAGTTTGTGGATGATGCCCATTTATTATTATATTTTTGTTTATTAAATTACACCTAACTTTTTATGCATTGTAATTAAACTTAAAACTATCTGAAAAGCCTGAAGGAAAACAGCTTTACTTCTGTCCTTTGATGCAAGAGAGTTCTTTCAAAGAAGAGGTTTACAAAGATACTAAATAAATGTCCCTTCATAGTTATCATATCAGCAATTCTGTGTGTTCTAAATCCATTGATAAGCACACACCCAGTAAAACACAAGTTCTAAAAAGCAAGCAAACATAAGGGGTCACAAAAAAGCAGAAATATAAAGTTCAGATTTCAAATTCTTAAGGTCACATGGTCCAGTGAGTGTGTGCTTCAGTGTATATGTTCATGTATATAGGATTAGACTAATGGATAAATGTGAAGGCTCTTCATCTGGTCCTTTCATCTCGTTTCATCAGTACATCTTTTATCTTCTGTGTTCTTCTCCGAGTCCGCCAGGGATGATTAAAGCCAGAAATGGGAATGACAAAAATATTTCTCCGACTCACATTCATATGGATTCAGTCTTGTAGAATAGTGTTTTTGATGGCCTTGTGAAATATGAGTTAACTATGCAAAAAAAATGTGTATAAAGGGCAAGGGATGTTAAACATTATCCAGTAAATAACAAATATATAGACTACCTGTCAAATGTTTGGACACACCTTCTAATTCCATGGTCTTGCCTGATTTTTATTTTGTTCCACACAAAAGGCATCCAAAACATCTACTTTTAACAGTTGATATTGAGATGTACCTGCTATTTATGCTCTGTAAAGCCTTCATAACGGTTCTAATCTGAGGTGCTGTTGGTGATTTTTGAGTCTGGTAACTCTAAATGAACTTGAAAATGAACAATAAAAAAGATGTTACTGTACCATCTGTCAGAAAGGTCAAATTATTGCCCTATGATCAGACAAGGAAAACAACTCTCTAAAGAGATTCCTGAAATTACTGGAATCAGGATAGGACTTAATTTTGCTAGGGAGCATAAAAATTGGACTTTGGAGCAGTGGAAAAAATGTCATGTGGTTTGATTAGTCCAGATTGACCCTATTCAAGAGCGATGGGCGCATAAGGGTGAGAAGGGAAGTGCATGATGAGATGCATCAATCATTGGAGTTGTTCAGGTCTAGGCTTAGCATGGTTATGTGACAATTAAATGAAGCCAGCTGACTTTATGACCTGAATGTCATAAATAATCAGGGATATTCCACTATGACAATACAAATATTTATTAAAAAGAAGGTCTTTGGGAGGGGCTGAAGAACTTTATGGAGTAGTTTGACTATCTCATCATCAACATAAAATCTCAGCCACAACTAATTTTTATTTTGGAGAGAAAGTTATATCATGCATACGTACTGTAAGTTTGTTGAAACAGTGGTATGCTGAATGCACACATAGATCAAAGCTAAATGTGATCCAACAGAATACAAAAGAGTGCAGCCCTTTTTGTGTATGTAGAATACATGAAACCAAAATGTAGTGTATAACACCACTGTATCTGAGGGTCAGTTAATTACTGATTTTACTTTATTACTTTATTCATCATGTAGGTAAATAAAACATTCCCACATACCCATAGTGCTATTAAATGCTCAAATTTGATGGTCCAGGAGATTGATGGGATTTCTAAAACAGCTCTGGTAGGATTATGGCTGGTAGATGATTACAAGTTTATATAATTAGTTTCATTCTTATCTGTCATGGTTTCTTTTGCAGATGTTCTACAAGACTAAATGTCACTATAAATTAATAATAATAATAATTAAGAAAAAGAAAAAAACTATGCCACAGTTTAATGAGGACAAATTGGAATCATTGGCAAATTGCTCTGAGAGTAGAACTTGTTGCTTTCCTTTGGGAGAAAGGCTGAATAATGGGGAGTGTGTTTTGCTACATTAAATACAAAAGTCCTGATATTTTTTCCCTTCAGTAAGGGTTTGATTATGTTGCATTTTTGACCTGTTCAAGGCTTGTTGGTTAATGTTAATGGCCAAATAATAGCTTTTGCTTTGTTTTGCTAGAACCCCATTTATTCACTCATAATGATAATGATGGTGATTAAATGCCCTAAATGTGTGTTAGAGTGTCAGAGATTTTATGTAATGAAAATGGATTTCCTTTCTCCGCCTCAGGTGACCAGTTCTCCAGTGTCAATGGACATGAACGGGCTCTCTGTGCCGACAGAGTTTCTGTCCCGCCACAACTCAGATGGCATCATCACTTTCGTGGACCCCCGCTGCATTAACGTGATCGGTTACCAGCCACAGGTGAGGACATTTCATTGGTCAGCAGTGTGAGAGTTAACACTTTGAATTTTCCAGTTCTAAGTACAATAGTTGAAAAAAGAAATCTGGGAGAAAGTTTTGATTCAGCTAGAATCAGAATCTAACAAATAAGGCTATGTTCACGTTACAAGCCACATTGCCCAAATCCGAGTTTTTGACCAGATTAGATTTGCATCATGATGGTTCATGGTCATAATTACAGGTGACTTTTATCTAGCTCTAATGTGGATACTTTTGTCTTCTGAAATGACACATTTTATGTCTGATCCTCACCCCAGGCAAGTGGTGGCTCAATTGGTTAAGGCTCTGGGTTAGAGCCTTAAAGTCAACCCTTTCTTCTCCAGGGGTGCTCTGACCTTAGCTTCCAAGCTGGGATTTACAAAAAAAACAAAAAAAAAAAAATATCCTATATGTCCAATCATTTCACTTGCTAAACTAGTGTAATAACAAACTGTCCCAATCTCCTCTCGTCAGCCAGCAGTTACTTTTGGTTATGCTTGATTGATGCCGCCTTTTAGTTTTAAATCTCTCTCCATTGTGTCATTGGGTTGTTACCCAAATTTCTGCACCTATTTGTGTTCAGTCCTTAATTTGTTTATCTACTCTGCTTCATAGTAAAGTTTCGTAGGCTGTAATTTTCACCTTTGTTTAAGTTCCATGTTTTTTCTGTATTGTTTTTGGATTATATTAGTTCGCCACATGTAAAGTGGCTATTAGCTAGGTTTTATGAATTTCATAAATTTTGCATAATGCAAATTCTGGTATTTTATGGCACTCAACTATGTTTACTGCGAGGGGCATGTAAGTTAAACCAGGTGTTAAAATTTCTCATAAATGGCTGATGGACATTTACAGAAGACATCAAGCACAGTACAGCGATGAGACTCTTGGCTCCATTAAACTAAGGCCATACGTCCAGCTCAGGTGGCTCAGAGCCTCGCATCTGTGAACATTGAATGAGTGGTGGAACACCTGATCATTGAAACTCAATGGATAATTTGTTGCCGACTTCTCTGCGGAAATTATATACACAATCATTGACTTGCAAGAACTCGGCTGGAAGTTACAGCTACAAGTGATTTCTATATATTTGGGCCATAAACAGAGTTCCTGGGAGGCCAGCGTTTTAGATGTGAAGCAGAAAGTACAAAAATGGCTCTGGTGTACTGAGAAAACATTATATCTTGGTGGTATCCAAGCACTAGTGAAAAACTGAGATAAGTGCATTCCTCTAGCAGGAGAAAAGAAATAAAGGGAGCCTTCTACCCTCATAAGTATGTTCTGTTATTCTACCCAATCAAAAGTCCCAATTTGAATTGAACACACCTCATACTTTGCCCATTGACGGTCCATGAAAGAAACCGCTGCGAGGACAGTTGTTGCAGTTGCACACCAAATGCTTTTAAATGAATTTTCTAAAGTGACTGTAGGAAATCCATTTGAAAGCATTTGGCCGTTTCAGTTCAATAACTTTTCAATTCAGGGTGATAATAAGTGAAGGCTCTGATTTGCCTAGACTTTGCATCTGTAAAAATGTGTTGAAACTTAATAAACCCCATAAAATCTGCTAATGATCTGATTTCCTGACTGAGTCTGCTGATATGAGCATCTTTCAAATAAGTGCAAAATGCAGGGTGGCAACAGTTGGATTAATTGGCATTTGCAGTGGAAGCCTGAAAAATCCTTCAGAAATTCATTGCATGTAAAAATTAATGCGACCAAAGGGTAGGTATTAATTCAACTTAAATAGCATAACCAATTTTAAAGTAATAAAAAGTTTATCAAAAGTGTGCCTTATTATTATATTTTATATATATTTTAAAAATATTACTTATTATTACATGCTGCTGTAATGAAAAGGACTATCTTCTGCTCATCCAAGGACTCAGATTTTCAATATACCCGTACTCACCCTTTTAACATACCTAGTGCTGTTTGATCTACTTGAGGATTAATACATTTTTTAGGCTGGTTTCTGGTTCAGTGTTTTCCCTTTTAAATCCTTTTCCTTTAGTTTTTTCTTGTCACTTCTGATGAGGATTTCTATTAAGTGCTTTGTAATATTTGTACTATATACCTAAATAATATATTATAGCTATAATTTCATGTACAATTAGGGAATGAAGTCAGATTCCGGTCTAGTTGAAATTTGCTGGACATTGCTAACAACATTAAAGAGGAGCCTATGAAAAGGTTTTCATTCACTAACCTCTCCTTTTTAACCTCTACCCTGCCTCATTTATTCGCTGTTTTACTAGACAATCAGTTACAGCTTTTCGTTCACACTCTGGGAACCTGTTTGGGGTCAGAACTTGCCCCAGCTATCAAAAAAAAAATTCTTAGCTCTAACTACACATCCACTAAGGTCACTAAGGTTATCCATCTCGCCATCCTACATTGTGAATCTTGGTGATTCAGTCAGTACATTTAAATTTGTCTTTTAAAAAGAACTATTTGTCCAATACTGCTTACAGATCTTTGAATGTTGGACAGTAACTTGTTTATCTGACTCTGTTGTTTACGGTTCTGTTTCAGGACTTGCTTGGTAAAGACATTCTAGAGTTTTGTCATCCTGAGGATCAGAGCCACCTAAGGGAGAGTTTCCAACAGGTATAGCTGATGCATTTTTATTGTTTTGTAGCCCTGTGACTATAGACATGTTGCATTTAATAGAACCTACTAATTAAAATACATGGTGATGCACTTGAAAGAGGCCCAGAATATTCCATGGTAACTCTCACTAGGATGAAGCAAACTGAACAAAACAACGTACAATGTGCTCCTCAATATATAGAGCTGTGAACACGCCGGGATGCCCGTGAGTCAGGCCGGTAAAGGTAGGCGCCAGGCAGACATCATGCCGTTTAATGCCGTACCCCTCCACTCAGTCACTCGACTTCTCATCTGGATGGTGGTGTACAGTAATGAGCAGCGCGTCTTCATAGTGCAAACTTATTGGGTCACTAGATTCTTTTAAGATATGTCAGAGTGAATTTAGGATGAAATATGGTGTTTCTGACGTACCTTTTTAAGAGTGTTATTCAGAGGATGGTACGGAAACTAGAAACGACGGGAACGTTAATCGTGACTTCTCATGGCAGAGGAACATGAAATATGCGCTGCATCGAAATGTCTCTGGCAGAAAACAGAGATCACTTCTAGCATTGCATGTAATGCAATCAGTTATTATTAATATTAGCTTCATCACAGTTATTGCAGAATATTTAGGGCCTCTTTGCAGTGTATCACCCTGTAGTAGCAGGTAAGTGTATTATTATGAAACAATGCAGTTAGTTAAAATACTCAATTACTTCCAGAGGCAATAAAGAAAAGTTGCACAAAGTTTGGACCAGCCGTCTTGATCTGATTGCTTGTTCATTTGCCTGTCATCTGTTGTTCGAGACGTTTTGCAGGAACAAGTAAAAATAAGCATGCTCACACGGAGTTTAATTCCATTTTCTTTGCATATCACTTTTAATAATCGAATAAAATACAAAGCAGCTTTAAAGAAACCCAGATGGAGATCATCGATAAACATAACTATTCCCTACCCCTACTGTCTATAATGTATAAAACAGATAAACAAACATTAATATAATAATTTACACTGTAAAAACACTGTTTATTATTTGAATACAGATTATTAAGGCTGTTATAGTCTTCTGTTAGATAACTACTGAATTTATAACTGTATCCTATTTCCATAGACACAACCTAATGTTACTTTAAGATATGGGTTATGGGATGCAGATCCTACTAAAGCTAGGAAACAGTTCATAGTCGTCACACTTTCTGTGGATGCAGATTAGTATTTTTCTTCTCCCCAATATAGACTTTGATCCCAGTAATGTCTTTCGACCCCAGTAATGTTTGACGGTGCACCATGATTAGAATAATTTACAGTGTAAGGATCTAATAAATGTCAGCTTCTGCTGTGTTGTTCTTTGCAAATTTGTAAACAAGTAGAAAACTAATGTTGACTTGCATGGTTATCATATCGTGATTCATAGCATGCACCCTCTACGCTCGGGTAGACCCTGATCCTGCAGAATTCATGCAGTTCTGCTATCAAGCATCCACTTTAATTTAAGTCATGTTGAGAAACCTTCAAAGTGACAGTCAGTGTATGATCTGATATCTCTCTCCTCTGGAGTGTGTCAGCTCTTGGTGGATTCAGATTTGCTGCATTTGTCTATTTGATGTTTTGAAGTACACGAAAAGCCGAGAGGAGGCAAACAGCAGTAGTTTCACCTCTTATCAAGATGTGGCTCGGGGACATTAAAGCTCAGGAGGGAAAAGCCAAATGTGGCATGAGTGTGAGAACGAGTAATCATGATTAAAGACTCTGGCCCTTTCTCTTTCTCTTTGTGTCTCCTTCATTAGCTTTATTCCATTCTTTTTCTCTTACTCTCTAGTTAAAGCTAATTAAATCCATTGCGGTTTCTCACATACTCAGCTTGTTTCCCTGGTTTGACCGCATTTTTGGCTCCAGCTTTTGGCTTTTCTATTACTGTGATACTTTGTGGGTGTTTTTACAGTGATTCCACCTCCTAAGCCTTGTGTTCTGTCAGAACTGTGTTCCCACTGAGGTCATTTTCTTTGGAACTTTGCAGGAAGCCCTGCCAGGTCATAGCTTGATGGAAAAATACAGTTTATTTTCAGACACCATGGCCAGCAAAGGGACTGCAAAATGGTTCGCAGTGCCACACAATAGGTAGATTTTAAAAAGCATTGAAAAAACAATTTATTTTCAAATCTTATTCTTGCTTCAGTGGATAACATTTACTACAGTATATACAGTAAATGCATAACAAAGAACTTCCGCTGTAATCATAATGACTATTCTGCACCCATCTCATGAGTCTAAATCATAATTTTCTCATATTTATGCAATTAGCATCATTTGCCTTTAGAGCATTGGTTCCCTTTTGGGACAGGTTCCTTTCACGGTTTTTCCACATGTTGCATATACAAAAGAGAAATCAACATGTGGTCTCCAAAATCCCCTATTATATACCGAACAGCATAAATTATAATGCTGACTAAAACAGTAGAGAATAACAAGAGATAAAGCCAGAAAATATTTCCCATGTTAGCGGACAACTCAAAACTCTCAGGGAAAAGCTGAAAATAAACTGCAATTTTCTCAATTTTATATAAAATATGGCTCGTGAAGCGACAAATTATATTGATTGGCTTTCTCAGTCTGGTCACATAATGCAAGCTTTTTCATGTCACCTGTTGTCTACACTAAATTATCAGCTTGAATTAGAGACAAATAATCAGTCTAGCAGACATCCATATTTTATTTCATTTATTAATTTATTAATTTATTCATTTATTGCTAAATAAAAATAATACCAAGTGAGTGGCTACTGGTGTTTAACATTAAAAGGATATTACCAGGATTGCCAGTAATGGGCCTCATTTATCAAGCTGGATACGATTTATTTGGACATTTTCATGTGAACGTTAACAAGAAAATTCATATCTTGAAAATGAAGAATCATGAAATTAAAATCATGAAAATTAATTAAAAAAAGATTTGTATTCTTTTCGTGATATAATTTAAACAAATAAGTTCATGAATAATACTTTTTATGGAATGTACAGTTATGTGCAAAAGTCTTGAGCCACCCCTCATTTCTTTATATTTTGCTTCTAAAGAGTTAGACTTTCTTGTATTTTTAATGTAATGTTACAATTTCCCAACTATATTGGTGATGTTGAATGCTGAGTGGTTGGAACAGACGAGAGGGGAAATGAGGTTGCCGGTGAGGTTGTTACATAAACAACCACTTTTTTACTTGTATATTTAGGCATGGTTGCTGTAAAGCATTTGTTCTGATTTATTTAATTTAATCTACATAATTGAATTGAATTGAATTTTGATATATTTAAATGTTTGGCTAGTGTAAGTATTTTAATGATTAGAATATTTTCACTAATTTATTTTTCATTTTTGTATATACTTTGTTTCAAGCTGTTTAATCTTTAATTCACTGCAGACCTTCGAAAATACTTAATGGTTTCCACTTTAAGCACTGGCCATAACTCATTGCGTTTCTGGGAGAGAATGTTACAGATCTATAAAGTTTGACCCTCATTTATAGTTACACCAGAATTTTCCTTCTTGATTGATAAACACTACTGAAGTTTGTTTGTCAGGCCATTCATCAAGTTCTCTCCACTTCACGTTTCATTATCATTTATGCATACATTTAATGCAGCTTCTTTAAAATCAACATAAGCAGCATGTTTGCGGCAGCAGCGACCACAGAGAGTTGTGGAACCATTTGTTTCTTTTTTCCTGGTTTTTCCCTTCTTAGCATATTTGCTTGATTTAAAAAGACCTCAATGGCCAACATGAAAAATGTCACACGATAGCTGTTTGAAAAAATTGCAAAGACAGCACACTTGTACAAAAACCACATTCTTACACTCACTGCCCTTCACAATCACATCTCCGTCTGCATGAGGTCCAGAGATTTAGTGTGTGCTTCCATCTACAGTATAAAACCAACTTCTAAATGAGCTGTCTGTTAAAGACCTTATCAGAAGCCATAACAGAAAAGATTGTGTTTTTCTTGGCATCCCAAAATCTCTCATAATCTATGCCAACCATTTTCCCTGCACTTGGACAGAAGTGAAGTTGGAAACTCCTCAGAGTTTTTGTGCTTCTCACAGCTCATTTCAGATACAGAAAAGAACCAAGTGGCCATTATTTCTTTTCCCAACGGTGTCGAACACTTCCTGTTGACGGCCTGTTTTACTTTTGGCTGCCCCCTTTTTCTGGTTTTCCACTGCCTTTATTTTAGCTGGTAAAGCCAGATTGGGGACGGTCTTATTTCAGGTTGATATTACAGACAGAAATTGCATAGTTGGTTTTAAGTTGAGATTGGTGGTTGAAAACTTAGGAACCCCAATGGCCAAGTTAGTTCCATTGCGACCTGGGTAAGCTAGTGAAAAGGTGAGTGAGTTAAGTTTTTGCAGTCAAATGAAAGTCAAATGCTGGACACACTATAGTTTCAGGGTATTTGTGCATTTGTCATTTTGAATAATATAACGTCATGTGTTTACATGTCCCCTGGGACACCAAAATACCACACTACCACTCAGAAAAGAAATATACCATCCTAATTGCTGTAACTAAATAGACATTATATGTTGTCCCCTTGAACCTGCCCATAAATGGCTCCAATGTGTTTTTTCAGTTTTTTTCCAGGTGTAATATGCTTTTGTTTTTCGCCAGCCTATTTTCTGTACAAGCATGTATTGCACTGACTGATGACTTAAGCTTAACATAATGATTTTCTTTAATCTGATCTAGTGTGACAGGTAATAATCTTAAAAGACTGCTGAAAGAACACAGTGTAATACAAGCTTAATTAGACAATGATGAGAATAATAATGTGGGGCACATAAGAAATGGGATTAGAGGTATAAGTGTTGGAGCTAGAGCAAGTGAAGAGAAAATGGGATGACTTGAAATGGGTTTTAATGGCTAAGAGTTATAGAAAAGCTAGTGTGCAAACAGGAAGTAAACATTTGTGGGAAATAAAAAACCTTTGGTCTATTGATCAGTAATAAAAAGTCTTTAAATGGACTTTCAAGTGGATGCTTTTGATGGGAACATCTGATAGGACATTTCCTCCCCCAAGGTTCTTTGCACTGTTTTTGTATGGATTTGAAAAATGGCTTAGTGAGTTCATCTTTAAATGTAGGCCAATGTTCAAGTCCAAAAATACAACATTTAGTTCAGCAAATAAGACCCTAAGGCTGATTCCAGTGCACAGCCTGTGCTTTTATACTTGTTTATGTCTATAATGTTGCAAAATCAGACCGCAACTGTTAAAGTCAACTGCATCTGTTAAATGGATTGATGGGTACTTTTTTGCTGCTTGGTCAGTTATTAAATTAAAATGCTTGTTCTTGTTTACGGTGTCAGCAACTGTGCAACAATAAATCACTGACTCCATTCTTGATAAATGGCTTGTGATGGCTGTAGGGTACATTCATTATCACTGTAATAAATAACAACCAGAAATTGAGGGGTTTTGCACATTGTGACTTTTTAAGACTTCATATGTTTTCATACTAAGTCTTGTTTTTCTCTATACATCTTAATTTTGGTAAGAGTTAGGGTTAGAGGCTATAGTCGTAAATTGTAGAGCCCGAGCAGTTAATGTCTTTCTTAAGCCATTTGCTATTTCAGAACTTTATTACAGTTAAAGCAAAATTTTATTGATTACTTTTCCTGAACATCCTTGTCGTTTTGTTGATAACAAAATATTCATTTAAAGCATATTTCCTTACCTGTTATTTATAGATATTCCCATTTTTGTTGAAGTTGATTGTATCTGCAGTTTTTATAGCTTATAGTGCATTTTAGTTTATAGTCCATATAGGCCACAGCGCATTACATGCAAGCACAGCGTCATGTCCCTGATTAATATAAATCGTTTCACCTTGATTTACAGTACTGGTTACACAGCTTAATTCTCAGAATGTTCTGAACAAATTAAATAAATAAAATACTACTTTTCATTAATGAATAATTAATGATAGATGGATAGATGAATTTTTGGATAGATTAATTTTTAGGATAATGAAATATGTGAAGTATAATAAAAAAAAGGTATGTAAATCTTTTGGAATTATGGTTTTCTGAATTAATTTGTCATAAAATGGAATCTGATTGTGGGACATGTGTATGGCTCTCTTTAAATCATTCTATAACATCTCTATTGGGTTGAAAGTCTGGGTTCTGACTATAATCCAAAAGGCAGATTTAGTTTTTCTTGAACCCATTCTGCTGTTCTAGGTCTTTGTCCTGTTGCATCACCCAACTTCTACAAAGATTTAGCTGACGTACAGACATTCTCATATTATCCTGAAGAATTTTTGATACGCTTGGGAAATCATCTTCCCCTGTAATGCTGCATGATGTTTCCAAATAGCTTAATCTTAGTTTTATCAGTACATAAAACATCATAATACAGCAGTGGAGTGTAAATGTGCATGATTGCAAACTTCAGTTGTGCAGCAATGTTCTTTTTAGTAGAGACATCCTACTTGGTCAATTTTTCACGTACTATAGACTCATAAACAAATATGTTATCCAGTTCCTTTAAATGCCTTTAAATCTTTAGCTGTCACTCAGGATTGGTCTTATCTTTATCTTATTGATGAGTCTTTGTTGTGCTCTTCTGGTTATTTTGTCTGGGTGCCCACTTTTTGGTAGAGTATCCACAGTTTCTCCATTTGCCTGTAGACATTGACATCACTTTGTAACCCTTAACAGTTTTATGTAAATAATCAATTCTTGATCATAGATCCTCTGAAAGCTGTTTTTTGCAAGGCATGACACACATAAGAGTATTCTTCTTGTGTGGAGCGACTTTAAAAAAATCTGTCAAAGTAGCTCTCGTCCACACCTCAAAACTCATTTTCTTAACAAGAAAATCCATTACTTCATTAACTCAAGTATTTACATACTTTTTCCACTAGGTTTTTATGGGTGTTTTCTATAAAGACATGAAAGATCAAATGTTTTTTGATGGAGATGGAAATTAGATCACATTTTATGACAAATTAATGCAGAAAACCATGAAATTCCAAAAGGTTCACATATTTTTTCTTGCCACTGTGCCTCTATTGAGGGTATTGTGCATTGCAGTGGCACATGCAAGTGTAAAAGCGTCTGAAAAAGTTTTTTTTTGTCAGTATATAACTAATACATGTTAGTCATTGCGTTCCAGAGTTTTTAGTCACTTTACATCTGCAAATCACTCTTGGTAATGGCACACAATTGCTCTTCATTAAAAAATATGGTCATGTGTCCATTGTGCCCTATTTATTTTTGAACCCTATGGATCACAGATTTGGACTTTTGGTGTTCATTAGTTGCATAATTAATTAAATTTTGATTTCTATGATGCAACTTGTAACACTTTTGTGTACACCATTGTTATACATTGATTTAGTCCTTATTTCGGTTGCATAGTTAATTTACCACTCTAAAAATGTTAGCTAACAATTTAATTAGAGTAGGTAGAGTAGAGCAGGTTATTGTGTGTCCCACGCACACAATTTATTAAATTCCCACATGCGGGAAAATTCACAGAGTTGATATCCTTTTCAATGAAACTAATCAAGGCAGCACCGTGTTTTGCCACGGTCGTATTAGTAGCCTTTATGACTTTTACTGCCACATTGCAGGTGTACAGGTGTTTAGTAATGACGTGGCTGAAAAGAGTATCCTCTTACTTACTCACTAGACCTCACGTGGGAATATACCCTTGATGGGGAGGAGCCTTTTTTGTGACGAGGAGGGGTACAGTTATGTACCTTTTAGTACTCTGTAATTTTGTTCATTGTGTGTGTTTTTTGTTTATCTTTGTTTTTTAGTTCCCTAGTTACCTGTTTGTACCTTGACTTATCTGGAGTATTAATTGGTTTTACCCTTTGGCTGACTTTCTAGTCATCATAGATATCCTTATTTTAACGCTGCCAGTTAACTGACCCATTCTCTGAATTATGGTGATGAAAGGTGATTAGGGCCGCTTGGGCTGTGGCAGTTCAGTGGTTAAGGTCTTGTGCTGTGACCACAAGGTTATGAGTTTAAACCTCAAGAAGCCAGTGTTGAGCTTTTCATTTTGAACTTGTTTGGTGTTCAGAGTGGATTCTCCCACAGTCCAGCTGCTACCACATGAATAAATATAAATGTACTGAATAACCCCATATAAAGAGTTTTTGCAAATGTGTTTTACTGATTCTGGCTCTAGAACATGCCCTTTAACTTCTTCCAAACTCCTTTAGGAGTTAAGACTGTCTGGTTCAAAATCTGCTTCAAGTGCTTTAAGCAAAGACAGTTTGATAATTTTTAAAAGAACCTTCTGAGGCTCTGAAAATGATCAGAGTCACTTATTTTAGTCATTAGTGGAGAAATAGTTTTATAATCAGAAAAACCATTCCACCTTTGGCCAAGAATAACATGCGGTATGCACTATTTGTGCATGGTGTTTTTTCCCTTCTTGGAGTCATTGGATTTGTTAAAGCAAGGAATTCCTCGAGATGCAAATGAGCTTTGTTTTGACAAAGAAAGGCTTTGTTGTACCCTTGGAAATGAAAAAAAAAAAAAAACAATTTTTCATCATCTTTTTTCCTTTATTTATAGCAATAGGAAACATAAGCTGCTTTGACTGAACTTTGAGGTCTCATCATGGAAAGAATGCAGACATTAAATAATGCTGTGGGGTTACTAAGATCAAGTCTTGGCTCAGTGCCCTCTAGTTTCTATGTGTTTTTTTTCCGGGTTATGGTAAAAGTATCTGCATATGGTGAAAGATAGTGCATTGAGTTTATGAACCTTAGTGTGTTTATTTGATTGTCAGTGAAGAAGGTGTGGCACCTTTACCTGTGCCAATGAAGTGGAGATATGTGGTCTTTGGAATCTCTTAGCACAGGGAACGCTCGCCCGTTCCTGTGAAGGAGACATTGCCTTTGCATATGCCATTTCCAGTAATAGATGTGTATCCTCAGTCAATTCCTTAGGTGTCTTAAATGGACTGGATGAGCTGTACCCAGTCTTTTGCATTTGCCACTGTATTGGATAATGCTACCTGTCCTGCAAGTAGAGAAAATCCATGGTATCATGGCATTAGCATCAAAACAATTGCTGGGTCAGGATATTAACTGCTTGCATTATAAGATTGTAAATTTTGTTAAAGGTTAGATTCTTAAGGCAAGCCAATTTACTAACAACAATCACAGATGAGATCAAATTCTTGTAGCCAGTCATAGTGCAAAAGGCAGGATTTGTTGGAAATTTCTTTCTACATGTTACCATGTACCTGTCTGGTCCGATTACACGGAAAAGCCATTGTAACACAAATTGCTGAAAGAGGTCAATGCTGGCCACAATAAAAAAGCATCAGAATATCTAGTGCACCTTAGCCTGCCAAGTCCCATACACGGAGTTCAAGGTTGTTGATCCGGCTTTCAAATTTCCCAGGTCTCAAGCCGATAAAGCATCCATGGAATGCACCGGACAAACCAATGCATAAAGACCCCACCCTGCAAACCACAGCACCCAAAGGCATTCCCCGGCAGCATAAGCCTAATATTACCTAATGCCTAATATTGGGCCATTTAAAATTTTGCATTTTAATGTTATGGCTGATTATATATATTGATGCCAAAGTCCAATGCTGTCAAGTGTAGTTTTGAAAAACTTGGCAATCAGTCTAAATGTAAGCTGACCCTTTAATTCATAGTTATCGATGCATTATGGCTTTATCTCTGTTATAAAGCACGTACATGTATACATTTAATATATATAAAATATGCATTGCATTGTGTCATAGGAGATCACTTCATGCCGCTCTAAATCTTTAAGTCACATAATAGAGTACATGTTTTCATTTAGCTGCCTTAACTGTATCCTTTGCTTAAAAGTAAAAAAGGAATGATATTGATGAATAGCTCTGTATTAAAAGTGTTTCAAGTATTTGTGTATTTTGTATCCCATTGACACGACCAGAACACAAACATATGTGTTATAGAGTGTCGATCATCAGGTCTTTCAAACACACACTTATCACATGCTTTCTTTTATTTCTGTGACGTTACATAAAATAAAAAGTACATGAAGATTCGATTCTTTTAGTGTTAGGATTTTAGTTAATTGCTCAGAGATCTGGTAATTTTGTCATATTTAAAAGGAAAAATAAGAGCATGGTTCTCTGGATCATGTTGGACTGTTAAGCAGATATTTAGATGTGTTCTATAAACTATTAAGTGGTAATTCTAGCTATTATAGAAAATGTATGTATTTTTCTAGACTTTTCAGTGTCTCATAGAATTTCACAGCTAATGCATGTTTTAAGATATGTTTTTTTCTTTCTTTCTTTTTTTTTTTGAACCCCACAGGTCGTGAAACTGAAAGGTCAGGTTTTATCGGTCATGTACCGTTTCCGGATGAAGAATCGCGAATGGATGCTGATCAGAACAAGCAGCTTCACCTTCCAAAATCCATACTCGGATGAAATTGAGTACATCATCTGCACCAACACAAATGTCAAGTACGTGTCTTTTCTTTCTTTCCTTTTTCAGAAAGCCACGTTCATGTCCATGGTGTGGAACAGTGAAGGCTTTTATTTGGTTCGGACAGTTTGACAGGTGGTGTCACTCACATGTGCTTGATTGTGGAACAAATTGTGGGTCTTGGTCCTCTTCCAAATGGACTATGGATTTTGTTGCTGATGGTCCAGACAGAAAGGTTTAATTGTTTACTGAATGTAGGCAACCCCAGGAAGAAGGCGACTAGAAAGATATTATTTTTGAACAGCATTTGTGGAGTTATCATCACTAGTTCTGGATATATTCTCATTTTTTACAGTTGATAAACTAGTGATTAATGTAGTAAGGTTGTCCCAAACATGACGTCTGTCAGTGGTACCCAGTGAGACTGATACCTTTTGAAGCTCCTAATAAGACAGCTGTCAGAAGAAAATGTTCCCTAGTGCCTTCTTTAGCAATTGGCATGAAAATGTCATAAGATTGCCACTTCTGTTTCCCTTTTTTTTTATTATTTGTTTTTAAATCTTTTCTCCTTTAAGATTTCCTAAATGAAATTCTCTCTCTCTGCTGTCAACAACTTAAGTACACAAGATTGTGAGCCAGATTCCAGAAGTTTGTTTTCCTTCCATGGTGCCTTACATTGAAACTAAATCTGCACGGCTTCTCCCAAGCTAAATAACACAGGCTGTTTTGAACAGTGAGTTCATCCAGACATCCTCGTCCTCCATAACGGACATTTAGGGGGAGCTTTCCGTAATCTGTGCCAGTAGTCTGGAGTTTGCAGAAAAACAGTACAGTGCGTGCTTCAGAGTGGAAGCCCTTGCAGAATGTCAGGTACTATTTAGTTCAAATCGACTTATGTGGGCGAGATAAACACCCCCCCCCCCCTCATATTTCTTCACGCTGGGTCATGTTTGCTTTGGTCCCTCTGCCGTGCATTTCTCTGTCAGTAAAATAAATCTTGCTCTGACCCACTTACCTGTCTCTCTCTTCCGTCATACCCTGGAAAGTATGTCAAATAATTAAATCATGACATATTTTAAGGCAAAACATGTGACATGCGGGCTGTTTGGGAGGGAAAAACTGACGTGACGATTTGACCACTCACCCACTTCCTTTGCTGTATTGTGGTTAGTGAGTCTGTGGAAATGGTTTTAACTGGCTGAAAATGGGCAGTTGAAAAGCAGAATAATATTCCTTTTTTTTCTTCTTTTTTTTTGTGAGTGAGTCTGTGCCCAGTATAGTCTTCTCTTCTAGTTTGTTCTAACCTGATGTTGTCTTTTTGTTAATGTAGCCTATCCACTAGGTTTTAAAGTGTTGTGCATTCTTGTTGGAGATGCTTTGCCCCGCTCACTATGGTTATAAAGAATGCTTATTTAAGTTACCAGAGCCTTCCGTTCATACTGTATGTCAGGGGTTTGATATGAACATTACCTGAAGCTGTACATTGAAAACAGGCTTTGTGGGGGTGGGTATGAAATCTGGAAAAAAGGACAGGTGCAGCCTAGGTGGCATAATACACTAAGCAGACTTCAAAGACATGATGTCAACCACGGGTGAGTAATATTTGCTTCCAGTTGCCCCCACTGTCTTACCAATCTCTCGAGCATTCAGTGGAAATTTTATTTTTTTTATAAGTTAAAATGTATTTTAAAAAATGCCATTTAAAACCGAGATGAGAAACTAGGGTTTACAAATGCTGGTATTTTTTATTCTTAATTAATTGGTTATTACTACTTGTTATAAACCACTTAGTTTTATTAATATTATTGTCATCATTATTATTATATAAACACTGTAAAGCTCCTTTTGATTCTGTCTGTGCTTAATGCCTTTTGCTTAATGTTGTAAATGTGTGTTTAGTAAATCAGAGTACTAACTGTTAACTAATTTCATGGTTGATAATTTGATAATTATTCCACTCTCCACTGTCTCACAATACCATTACAGTCCATTACCCTTAATCATGACTTTAGCCTATCACTTTTGAGTACCATTTCACGTCTAATTAATATCCACATGCTGCCTGGCAAAAAAGAAAAAGAAAAAAAAAAAGTTGCAATTTGTGCTTAAATATGCAAATAATTAAGAGCCTTAGATTGTATAATTACTGCATTGATTAATCTCTTTCAGCTAGGTACAATTCATTTATCTCTAATTGATGCAGGTAGTAGCTTCTCATTTCCTAAACATGGTCACATGTTTAAGAACAACATTTTTAAACACATTATACTGTATTTGAAAAAAGGGGCGGATTATTGACCTGCATCAATAAAAAAAAAAAGATTTAATTACAATTAGAAGATTAGTGGAATTATTGGAGTTGACATTTGAAATCACTTAACAGCATACTAATCTGCATCATAGAAAATCTACAGTACAAATCACAGCAACACTGTAACGAGAATCGTCGGGATGGGACTAAACAGCCCTTCCAAACAGTCTTCAGGACCAGATTGACTCTATTCCAGAGTGTCCACTGTACAAGCCTTTGGAGGATGAATGAAATCAGTGTTCTGCGGACTACCTGTATGTACCCAATGACCAGGTTATCCCATTAATTTCCTGATGCCAGGAACATATTCCAAGACAAAAATGAAATATTCATTGGGTTTAAATGATAAAAGCCTGGTTCTGGGAATCATTTTCACACATGAATTGGCCACCAAACTTAACCCTATGTCTTTGGGATGTACTGGATGAGAATTTACCGGGTGGTTTAAATCTCCTTTTATTAACACAAGATCTCGGACGAAATTGAATAGAAATAATTAAATGTTGTGACATTTAAGGCTGCAAATACAGTGTCGCAGGAAATGCATGGCATAATCAATGCTAAACATGTTGGACTTTTTTGTCTGTTTGTTTTATGTTAAAGTCATACAGCTCAACAGTTTATGTTACAATACTAGTACTTGCATCACTAAGGCATATCAAGACTTCATTACAGTCATGTTTATTTCCCATAGCCAAGGCCCCTTTATATCATGCCCTGGTATGATCTGGAGTTATGTCATTTAACATTATTAACAACATATCATTCATAATATAAAACTTTACTGTGCTGATTTACTGGGCAGGTTTCTTTACAGTCCATCTTTTGTTAGGGTGATACTGTCATGAGCCTTATACAGTACTGTATATGAGTAGCAAAGTGACTACTGCCATGAAAAGTTGTGTCGTCCTGCAGTCAGATCAGATCAAATCAGCTGTGTGGGAGGATTTTATTACCTTAAGGAAGCCAGTGCTGAAATTAAAGTTGATAGCAATTCTTACCAGCCAGTGGTCTGTCAATACTGTGCTCTGGACTTGGAAAATCACAATATCTTTTTATGTATTGATTTTTTTTTTTTTTTTTTCATTTTCATACCCGGGAACCCCCACCATGAGGAGAAGCTGAAAGCATTAAAAGAATATTTTTTATGCACTGCGGCAGGATGATAATTGAGGTTTTGTGTGCACACACAAAAGTTTTTCTAAATTTTTTCTCACACTATCCAAGTTGACCCAAACGTTTTTGAAAGTATTTTCTATGTAAAGGTCAAGTAAAAGAATAAAAGTATTAGGGAAAGGTTTGTCTCCAGTGTTCTGGGCAGGATTTCCACTACAATATTGCGATGAGGATTTGTGCTCATTCAAACACAAGAGCATTGGTGAGGAGGTCTGGGCTGGTATTTTCTATCAGGAAATTCAAAGGGCCACTCAAGATTTTCCACACCAATATCATGTCTTCATGGAGCTTGTTGCCTGGGCTCGGGTTGTCCTTCTACAGCAGAATTGTACTTCTACAGCATACAAAGACATTCTACAGTATACCATTGTGTCCGTTCAACATTGCAGCAACAGTTAGAGAAGAAACCTCATGTGGGTGTGATGGCCGGATGTCTCACATAGTGTACACGTGTGCACCTTTTTGAAGATTGTTGTTTTTCACTTGCTGTGGTCATATTAATTGTCTTTTGAACCGATATGCTTGGCTGAACAACCAACCAAAAGAACTCCAACTCAGCACTCTCTACTATCTGAGAACACAGTAGGATGCTCATGATCTCACACTGAGTGTGAATCACTGCAGCTCCATTTGCACTGATCTCCAGCTGACACACTAATACACCAGAACGCTTCTTTTACTTAACTCTTTAGGACCAGCAGTCTAACGGCCACATGATCAAGCAGGTTTTCTTTATAAGCATTTTCATTAAATGTAATTACTTTAACTTATTTGGAAAATGCCTTTGTTATCAAAGACTTGCAACCAATAACAGATATGCAGTCAGGATGTTACTGTCCTCATGTTAGGACATCACATTTTCTCCCACTTACAATGAGTATATGTCCTGGTAAGGTCTATTAATCAATTGTTTAGTACCTGGTAAGCAATTTGCTTTGCCCTACCAAATTTTAGCTGTAGGAAGCTGAGTTATAGATCAAGAACTTCATGTTAAGAGCTTCAGTTAATGCTCACATTAAACATAAGAATGTAAAAAAAATATTTTGTGTTGGACATTTAAGTGAGTGATTACTTTCTGTGGCCCTGATCATGGCATTGGTGTTGGTGTCAGTTGGGCTGGTTTGGATGAATCAGTTACTGGGTTTTTCGTTGCTGTAGATTTCTACTTGACAGGGCTGGTGCTTGATGTAATTAACAACTTTATATAATATCTATTTCCACTATTAATTCTACAGTTTAAAAAAAAACAAGTGTGTAACATTCACCGATCAGCAATGACATTACAAAGCAAAACATTATGGGTAGTATTGTGCAGGTTCCCCTGGTGCTGCCTGGGTGGCTCTGTCCCCTCAGGGCATGAATCCACAAGACCTCTGTTGTGTGCTGTGGTGTCTGGCACCAGGGTGTTGCGAATCCTTTGGGTGCTGTGGGTTGCAGGGTGGAACCTCCATGGTTTAGACTTGTGTTTGTCTGGCACATCCTAGGGGTGCTCAATCAGACTGGGATCTATGGAATTTGGAGGCTAGGTTAGCAGCCTTAACCGTCTGCCTGCCAGGCTCCTGGGTGCGCTGGATGTTCTGTTGCCCATTTATCATGGCCATCATTGATGTTTTTCAGCCAGTTGTGCTAAAATTGGCTTTTCTGTGGGATCGAACCTGACTGGCTGGTCTTTGCTCCCCACCGGCACCCCCACATGATCCTGTCACCAGTTTACTGAAATACAATTAATGATCAGTGATGTTTTAATAGTGTGTGCTGGTAATGTTATGGCTGATCATTGTATGATCAATATTTTCTCACCAATATTTTAACCATATCTCATCAGTGACTGGTTGGTTTAAGTTTTTTTGAGTGGATTTCAGGCCCGCATGCAGTAATACATTGTTAAAGAGGCTACAGTAACTCAGATAGCCATGCTTGACAGCTGTGTTGAGTAGAAAAGCATCAGAACGTTTTTCCAAGGGTTAACTGTTGGACTTAGTTTCCCGTTCAGGGTGGAACCTATTGTGTTTTTCTGCTGATAGATGCCCATACTGTATATAAAGCACTTCTGCCACATGATTTGTTTGTAGTGTGTCCGTGACTTAAGTCCTTGCTTTTTACCGTAAGCTAGGCGTCATTTCTTCCCTTAAGCCTAAAAGTCTGGTTATTTATTTTCTGTTATTTTATTATATTTCAGATCTTGTGATGACTCATTCAGCTTGATATATTTTATATGTATACTGGAAAGCATCTTCATAGTACTAGACTTAGACAAAGCCAGGAGAAAACAATAAAAACAATATTCCCGTTATTTATCCCGCCAGTGTCACAAAGTGTGAACGTGTATGCGGTCAGGTTTATACAGCTGCTGAGGCCACTTGCCAAAGTTTACAGGTTTAATGGAGCAGGTACTGTGTAGAATGGCACAAAACTAGAGAAACTGCTGGTTAGAGAGATTAATAGTACACTTGTGTTTATTCATTTCGCAGACAAGTTTATCAAAATGGAATTGCAAACGAGACAGAATGTAATCCAAGTTGTGGGACCATGGGAAACGGTAGCTAAAGGCAATAGTTTGATCAAAAGCATTTTTGTACGGGATTTTCTTTTACTCCAAAACTGGTTTATTGGTGCTGGTGCTATGAGCTGTGGAACTTCCACCAGGTGAATCAGTGTGCTTGGATGATCCTCTCCAATATTTGAATCCTATCCCATCCCATCATTTGCTAATGTCACACAGATGGGATGGTGTGGTTTATGATCTACGTAGTATGACTTTGTGTAATTTATAAACATGCAGTTTCTCCACCCTGTAGCTGATTGTGGTGTACGTTGTATTCAGCATCTGTGACTGAAGTTCAAAAGGTTTGTAAGTATTTACACTGGAAAGTTCTCTGTGTTCAAAGTTGGGTTACACAGGTGTGCAAACAGATGTTCTGGCTGACCTCTTCAGATTATTGAAAACACTTGCATGTAGTTCATGCATCTGAGCTTTTCAGATTTTCCTTCAGATATATATGTGTGTAGACCACTGTTTTTAAGGATTGTAATAGCAGTCTTAATGGACTTTAATAGCAGTCAGTGGTTTTGTTTTCCTGTGGTTTTTGGATTGATGTATATTCTGTGTCCAAAGGTTTATGCTCACCTGATGATCACATTCACATGTTTGTTTCCCCATACTGTTGCCACAAGGTTGGGAGCACAAAGTTGTACAGGATTTATATGCTATAGCATTGCAATTTTCTTTCACTGGAACTAATGGGCCCAAACTTGACTCAGCATGACAATGCTTCTTCCAATCGAGGGGCGAACACATGATTTGGTTTGAAAGAATTCCAGTGGCCAGCACAGAGCCCTGACTTCAACCCCATTGAACAGCTTTGAGTATGTCTTCACAACCATTGTCCAAAACAGAAAGCCTTTCCAGATTAGACCAGGTTCCTAAACAGCAAAGTGTCCCTAGGATCCCCTGCAGTTGGCCTTTAATGCTTGGGGCCATGCACTGCAATGGTTCCCAATTTCATCGCCCACTTTATAATGACAAAGTCTGCTTCTTCTTCTTCTTTAAGAAGTCAGTTGGACTATGATAGATGTGTTATTGGAAGATAAAGTTGGCTAAGAAGGCACCATTTTCGGTATGCTGGATCTCGTCTTCTAACAAGTACTGACCTGATTTTGGTGTACTCTAAAAGATATGCTGATATCATAAAATAAATCAAGCTAAGATAAGATCAGTTATTTAAACAAGTCGTATGATTTGATACCATCCTGCATTCCAGGGTAGTATCTGTAGCGCATCCCTGTCCATAACAGTTTAATCACTACAGTGCCGTGTTGTAGTGTGGCTGTCAGTGCAGGGAGGAACGTGCAGAGAGAAAGGGTAATCCCATAGAATTTACACACAACATGTGAGCTATGTATTCTTTAATGCTTTTCTGTTTGTTTAGATATGGATACTATGCAGGGGAGGCTCGGTGTTGAATGTGATTTGTGGAATTTCCAGTACTGGAATAGAAGGGAGGCAATAAATTAAACTTTGGAGAGAGTATGGGAAAATATGTTTCCTAGAAATACAGTACCGCAAGAGTCATCATGGTTTTAGCATTACGTCAGATATGATGCATTTTGTCTAATTGTTTTGAATCCAAAATGCGTAATCTGAAACTGTGGGACCTTTTATCTGGCGAAAGAGAACAAGCAGTGAGCGAGGCCTGTGTGAATCAACCATGGTAGCATTGAACAAGCTGTAACAATGTGCATTAGAGGGCAGGTGGAACAAATGGTTAAATTATACAACAGTTCCGACTAAGAAATTTGATTGGACAAGAGTCATTCCATGAGTGCTGATATAAAGTATAACAGCACTGGGACACATTTAACTATATTCATCAGTCTGCTTCACAGGTGTCATAACTATTCAACTTGAAGGGACACATGCCTGCTCACATTTTTTAGATTAGAGGGTTGTACAAACTCAGTTTTTTAGATAAGAGGATTGTGTGAAACTCTATTTTTGCAATAGATTATTTAATTAGCCGTACTAATAGAATTATGAAGCTGGTGCTTTTCTGTATGTTGATATTCTCATTTAAAGTCTGCATGGTGCACACAGACCCCTCTCTCTGCTTGGAATATTTGGTTTATTGCAGCTGGAGATCACCGTGCAGCATCAGTTAATACACAGTAGACCGCTCACCAATGTGGCTGTAGGAATCAAGCAATCAATACTATGGCTGATACACAACTACAGTCATGTTAAACACAATGTGAGGTATAGTAACCGGTCTCTGCTCATAACATGATTTATCACCAGTTTAAATTTTACCACCAGTTTAAATTACTAATAACTCACAATTTTTGTTTGTAAAGTATCTTTAGCATAAGTGATCAACTCATAAGCGATTAACATTACTGTTCAAGTGGTGCTAAAAGATGTGTTGGTGCAGTCACATGACTAATTAAATAAACAAACATCATGTAGAACTGTTGTAGAAAAAAAAGCAATATCACACTCAAGGTCAAGCTGTTGATGTGTTGATGCATGTGATTAATCTAACCATTTTAACACCCTACGTTTTTAAATGTAAATTGACCCTAATGGCTTGTAATAATGGCACGTTTAATGGTAATGATAATAAGGTGACTGAGGAAACATCGCCAGGTTTGCTGAAGGGTCAGTTTGGGTATAAAAAGCTTATAGATGGAAGGTTGGATAAAACCACAGTTGTGTGCTTGAGCTACAAACTATTTTTGCAAGAATACAGTAAATGTAAGCTGTGGGAGTGGTGGCTCAGGTGGATAAGGCTCTAGGTTATTGACTTTTGGATATGAGGATCTGGGTGTGAGCCGCGTCGGTGCGCCAGTCCTATTTAAGAGATTTTAATTTAACATTTGTTAAACATTGATGTTTCAGATGTCACAAAACTCCATAATCTGTTTGCTCTAATCAGTTTGTCATGCATTTCTTTATTCCAACATTGCACGTTTATAATACAAGTAAATCTGAGTATTTTAAAATTGTGATTAATCGTGATTAATCACAAACTATGACTGTGATTAAGCAGTATAAAAATTTTAATCGATTGGCAGCACTAATTACAACAGCACAACCTTGAGTGTCATAATTGTGTGCTCAATTGTGTTAGATAGTTAGAAGGTGATTAGTAAAGACAGTAGCATGAAAAAAGGGTTTGTAATAACATGCTTATTCTTCTGTTATTGTTTCTATAGTAACAGCTTACACATAGGTGTGTAAAGTTTATCACACAGGCGAGACTGTTAAAAGTAATGATGAATCAACATAAAGTGCGGATTTGTAAAGTGCTTATTTTTCTGCTGTTGTAGGTCTTAGATTTGCTTTGAAAAGATTTGAAAATCCCTTAGGACAAATTATCTTGAGCATTTGTTCTACCTTTAGAAAGAGGATATGTCTAAAATAACTTTATACTTTTATACTTTGTACTTTGATCTGCCCGAAGAGGGGGGAAAAAAAACAATAAAGCTCGAATGCATAGCATTCAGCTGGCAGCATGATGGGTTTTTAAAATGCCTTCCAGTTTGCGGTGGGTGTAAGAGATGAAATAGAACTGTATGTGTGAGAGAGACAGAGAGAGATGATGTTTCAGCTGTAAGTGGGCAGGAAGGCGTCCTGGTGGCCCGGTATAACAACAGTTTCGGTTTAGTCCGTGGAAAACATAGGGCCGAGATCCTGCTGTGGATCTTAGTGTTACAGCAGCATCACACTGAGACATGCTTACTGTCTCCCAGCATGGCACTGGTGCTCCCACACACAGACACACACAGTCACTACACACTGTTTCCCTCGCGGCTCTTTTCTTTGACTTCGAGTTCAGTTTAGATCAGTTTCAGTTGGTGTCAGCTTATATATAATGTCATATTTTTAGCGAGTAGCTGCATATGTGAAGCATATCAGGTTGAATCCTAATCCTTTTTTATGTACATGTAAATGTGTACATACCTCTAGGATCATGATTAAGCAGTGCAAATGGTGTAAGGAGTGCATCTTGAAGATATGGAGATGCTCCCGGGGAAAATATGGTAATCGACGCCCACTAGTGATTGATGTAGAGCAACATGATTGACACAGTGCTAAAAGTTGGAGCAAGTTAATTACGGAACAGCTTACGTTATGTTCCACTGACAAAAGTTTACAGCAGCAAGTCTTTGTAACGTTTTAGCTATTAGCTGCATCACTCTACAAGCCAACTCACATCATGTGTATTCATAAGTCTTTATATATATATATATATATATATATATATATATATATATATATATATATATATATATTTATATATATATATATATAGTAGTGCTAAAACAATACACACAAGAGTTGGACAATGTGCATTAAAAAGCAAGCAGATTGTGTCAAAAACCATGTGTATTTCCTAAAAAATCTTGACTCACTCTCGTATAAACCTGTGATTTGCCTTACAGCAAATCTTCTGACCCAAGTCACGCACGAGTTCAACGTTGGAATGAAAATGTCAGGGGGCTAGTGTCTTTATATTTCCTAGCATTTATATCTCCTTAAACGTGAAGAGATAACGTGCTGTTCCAGTAATAGTGGCCATTGGTGGTTCAGCTGTTCAAGATCTGAGCTAGCGATTAGAAAATTAAAACTACACATCCGCCTGAAAGAAACTGCTGCCCACTAGATAAAGTTGTTTAATTGCCTTGCTTTGCACTTGGATCAGATGTTGCCTCAGTTGTGCATCAGCTAGATAAAAGCATTTATAATAGTAGAGTTATACGACAGCTGTGCAGCTTCTCCGCACTATATTTTCACTCATTTGTCAGCGTTTCTACAACACTCTGCATCTCAATGTCATCGTTAGCTACGTCAAGATACAGCTTTGATCTAAAATAAAGGCCTCCAGCACCGCAGTTTCCGATTCGGAAAACATCATCTGTCATCTATGACTACAAGACTTCACCTTCAGTGTCACCGTAGCTGATCAGAAAATCTACTACCAAGAAGAAGACGAAGAAACAAACACTTTCTGGTGAACTTTTTCCATACGGCTGGGGCTGATGGGGTCATCAGGGTCAGAGGGTCGTGTTTTTTTTTTTTTTTATTCCCTTTTTCATACCAACAGTAAACACATATGGAACTCATACATACTTTGAGGACACTCTGTAATGCACCGAGCACACTTGTGGTTTTTCTCTGACTTACTCTCCTCTTTGTCGTCTCATACATTATTTTTTTTATTATTAAGACAACTACATCGAACATATAATTTTTTTAAACCACGAGATAAAATAATTTTAGCAAAAGGCTAACATGAACTTTCTACTGTTCCTACTAAATCAAACAACGGGGGTGTTCAAGTCAAACCGGGACTTTTGGTTGTAAGGAGTAACACAACTTTTATTTTTCTATATAATATAATCTCCTGCTACACTAATGTATTTGTACAACCAGCATTTCACTAGTGTTTGAATACCACCATCAAGGTAGAAATGTTTCTTAGTACAACAGAGCCATGATCGCACTGCCTGCTTCACATCTAAAGCGTTGGCCTCCCAGGAACTCCTTTAATGGCCCAAAAATGTGGAATTATTTGGACCAAGATCGGTACTGTATGGAGAATGTGGCAGTAACTCCCAGCCAAACTCCTGTAACGTGCACGTTTTGTTTATGAAACGTTGTGTGTACAGTTCCTACAGACGCAAGGAGCGTTCTACTTCCTGATTGTTAACGGGATTGCTGCAGAGGACTTGCAGAGGATTACGTATATGAAATTCAAAGTAATTGTTGTGATGACAATTAATTAATTACAGACACGTAGAGCTACCAGGATGCCACTAACAATAATGCATTGCTCTTAAAATGTCCAGTTATTCTTATGCTATGCTTTTTTTCAAAGGATTATTACATATTTAATGGTAACATTTATGAAGGGAAATCTCTGACACCAACAACTTAAAAGATTTATTAATCACAAGCTTCTTTTGACACCATAAATGTTTCTTCTGTGCTATCATTTTAAGGAGACTTTAGTTCTAAGAGTGGATGAAGCATCATCGAGATCTGGATCCTGATGCGGTACTCACAATCTGAGTACAATGTGTTGATCCATAGATTACAGAGGGAAAAGCAATAGCCTGCACCTTAGAGCAAATATTATCTGTCAAGCTTAATAAGAGGGGGTTCATTTTGGAGCCCGGGAAACAAAAATGGTTGGGAATATGTGCCTCATCAAACAAAGAAACTGTCACATGTTGCTTCTGTCCCTATTTGTTACCATGACAATCCAGTATCTTCCCATCATGCAGTGGAATGTAGCACTGTATGATATTTGTGTCCGGCATTGTGTCTATCATTGTCCCGTATCTCTCATCTCCAGAGCCACTGTCTGTCCAGACGCCCACGCTCACACAGCATTTTTTGAGCTTCTATTTTCACGCTGAGATGAAAGAACCCGCGCCTTATCCGAGGCATTTTTCATACCATGAGATCACAGCAATTTTTTTTTCATTGGAAAGGCAGCTTAGGGCTTGGGCTTCCTCTGGAAACTTGGATGTACGTGTGTTTTTGCTCTCTCTCTTTTTCTGATTCATTCTTTCTTTCTGTCCCTGGAGTTCAAGCGGGGTTCAATATTTTCGGTTCTATCCATGGCAGTCCACTGTTGTTCCAGATTCACCCGTGCTCTGCTTTTTTTTTCCCCCTCCCTCCTCCTGGCATGCATCGTCTGTCCTCAGGGGTTCATGCTCAGTCCATGTCTGTCTTTAAGAGAAAATTTAAAAAGAGCACTTGGCATTACATGGTTTTGGAAGTGCATCACTTTTTCCACCACTTTAAATACTCAAGTTTGTCATCAGGTGTTTAGATGTTCAGTGTGAGTTTCTTTATGTTAGTTTAAACTGAGAATGTTTGAGCAGAAACCGCTTCACTGTTTTATCTCTTTGGTACCAAGAACATGTATCCAAATCTGTCGATGCTTTGCAAAACCATTCCGTTTTTGTCCATATAGACTCTCACAGGATGAGTTTTCAGAATGTTTACGAGGAGACGCAGCGATTATTGTGGTGTTATGGCTGGCTTGTGGTTTTCGGATCATGTGTTGCACGAATGCTATTTTTGGCTCCAGATGAAGAGGCCGTAATGCAGTTACATTTGTACGTTCAATCCTACAGAGATTTCTATACACTCTGCGTGTAGTTTTATTTAAATAAATGAACTGGAAAATCACAAGTGTTTTCCACACTGAATTTATCTTTTCCTGTGTTTTCTGAAATTTCTTTCCACAAATAAACCCCCCATCTGTTTGTGTCTGTGAATGAGTCATACAGATCCCCACATCTTTGCATTCGTTTATGTGTGTTGGTCTTGATGTGTAATTACCATGATGGGGGCTTCCAAGTTTGTCAAGCGACATCAAGTATCAGTCAATCAATTTGGGATGACCAGGCTCTCATATTGCTTCTTTTCCTGGATATAGGGTTATTATGACACACATGGTATTTGATGCACTTTTTACCCCCCTGGTTAATCTCAGCCATCTAAAGCCATAAACAATATGTTTCCATCACAGTCGTGAACAGTTCAACCTAAACTTGGATCCATTTTTTCCCCCAGAACACAGTTGGCATACTACAGATTAAAAAAAACATGGTGGAGCATCATGAGAGATAACTTCATGCTAATTGGATGTGTGTTTTGCACTCATCTATATAAATCAAAGAAAGGTTTTGTCTCGCTCTTTCAATGATATTTTTACATTTCATACAGTGGAGGACCTTAAACCAGTCTCAGAAAATGTTCTGTCTGTATGTCTGTCCAGCCAGATTTTGTCACAGCATCACGCAAAACTGGCTGGACAAGATTTTATGGAACTTTGGCAGTAGTTCATTATTTGCCTAAAGTTAAACCTGTGCCATAAATTGAATTAAAATGTTGAGTAGAAGGAAAGTTATGAGCCGATTATATCAGATTTGCCTTTTTTGGTCTTGAAGTGGGCGTGGCTGTATGCGTCATTCAACAGAGCCAATCAATATGATGGATACCGTAACACAGTACATAAAGCAACCATAATGCACCTAGAAGCCGGCACAATCCTCAATACACACACAACACAACAGTAACATGATTCATCATGGCTTACTGCAAAAAAAATGGCACGTACACTATGACAACTGAACCTTCTACCATAAATTAAATCAAAATCTTGAGTAGAAAGGAAGTTATGAGCAGTTACGTGCCAAATACTGATTAGCTTTAACCTTTAATCTATCTTTACAAACTCTTTACCCATCACTGACGGGTACTAAATGCTACTTACAAATATATTTTTTTAATAATGTGGCTGAGCTGACAATATGGTTTAAGTCAGGAATTAAACGCTGACACATATTAAATGTATAAGACATACTTAAAGACTAACATATACTGTAAGAGCATCATGCTGGTGACTTCCATTGGGATTAATGACTTTGTTTGAGTTTGTTGTTTTTTTTTTTTCTTTTTAGCATCTTGATGGGGGGAAAAATCACAAGAATGCTGGCATTTTCCCTACAAATATTGAATTTGGATTGTAAACAGAGCAAAGTTAAGGACTTTCAAATGCTTCCCAACATTCTGATGGGAAAATCTTTAGAACAGAGTTCTTTTCACTTTCTTAGTAACATGACAAGCTGGGGTTTTTGTTTCTTTTTCTGTCATAATAACTCGAAGAAGAGAGTTAGAAGAAGAGAGCCTGTTGAGACAAGACTATTTTGCTGCTATAGCATATGCGATGACCAACCTGAACTTGATTTGCAAATGTGTTATTTGTTACTATGAACACATGTATATCTTTTTGTTAAATAAATGAAAAATAATTTGTCGGCAGACAGCTGTGGTGTAAGAGGAAGAACACACTTCAGGACTGTGGTTCTCAGCACGGGTCCTAGAGGACCACCTGCCTGCATATTTGAATATTTTTTTCTGTTTTATCACCTTCACTTCAATTTAAAAAAACTGCCAATTAGATGGTTACTTAAATAAGGTGTGCTGGGAGCTAAAAAACAAAAATGTGTATGGCAGGTGGTCCTCCAAGACCCGAACCACTTAACATCCTTTAACGTGGTGTAAATGGTATTTCCTGTGAAAGTGCTGACCATGTGAAACATTTCTGATCCAGAAATGTTAAATGCATGTTTTTTTTTCAGATAGGTTAACAATGTCAACTATTTAAAGTTTTTCCTCGTTAAATATTCTGGATTTGTAACCATTTTATATTAGGCTTGGATTACGTTGAATATGTTACTATAAAAGTGGTGGCGTAGTGGTTAGCACTGTCACCTTGCCCCTCTAGGCTCCGGGTTTGATTCCCACCTCTGTCTGCATGGAGTTTGCATGTTCTGCCCGTGCTTGGTGGGTTTCCTCCGGGTATTCCAGTTTCCTTCCACAGTGCAAAGACATGCAGATTAGTTTTAGTCTAATCTGCCCTTCCCAAATTGCCCGTAGTGTGTGCATGAGCGTGTGTGTATGCCTTAAGATGGATGGGCACCCCATCCAGTGTGTACCCCGCCTCATGAACAAAGTCTCCTGGGATAGACTCCAGGCCTCGTGCAACCCTGTATACAGGATAAAGCGGTATAAACTATATTAGACTAAGCACAATAGTGCAGACCTATGATTTGAATTATAGCTGGCTCAGAGATGCTGTTATGGAAACTTAATCAACCCCCTTTTCCCAAATCAGATTTGAGAGTTCATCAATGCCATGGTGTTAGATCGAGTTATACAGTACTGTGCAAAAGTACTTGAGCCACCCCACATTTCTTCTTTTTTTTGCTTCCAAACAGCCATACTTACTTGGACTTTTTTTAAATATAGTTTTGAGGAATAGTTCTTCAGACTTCCTGAAGGACTTTTTCAGCTCTCGTTTGTGGCCTTAATTTTCAGTCTAGTCCTGTCACGTTCTGGGTGTATTGGCAGGTGTTGAACGCCGTGGGCGGAAGGAGCAGGCATAGAGGCAGAGGGGTGGTGTAATCAAAAAAAGAGTCTTTTTAATAATAATTAAACAAAATATAAATAAAGATACAAACAAAGAAACAAACAAACTTAAACGATACTTAACTTTGTGCTGACAGGGGCTCTCTGGTAAGACACAGACAGGGCAAGACACATAACACGCCCTGCGGCGAGACACATAACACGCCCTGCGGCGAGACACATAACACGCCCTGCGGCGAGACACATAACACGCCCTGCGGCGAGACACATAACACGCCCTGCGGCGAGACACATAACACGCCCTGCGGCGAGACACATAACACGCCCTGCGGCGAGACACATAACACGCCCTGCGGCGAGACACATAACACGCCCTGCGGCGAGACACATAACACGCCCTGCGGCGAGACACATAACACGCCCTGCGGCGAGACACATAACACGCCCTGCGGCGAGACACATAACAGGGGGACAAACAACAGGACATAAACGAGGTGTGGAGCTGAAACGAGACACTAGGGAGAACGGGAGACACTAGAGACACAGGAGACACTGGAGAGGACAGGAGACACTGGAGAGGACAGGAGACACTGGAGAGGACAGGAGACACTGGAGAGGACAGGAGACACTGGAGAGGACAGGAGACACGTAACGACGAGACGAGAGACCAAGAGAGGGACAGGACAAGGGCTAAAGACATGGCAATCAGCTAGGCATGGCTTCTAGCTAAACATGGTTAAGCACTGCTTAACCATGGCAGTTAGCTACACATACACCTAGCTAAGCATGTCTTCAGCCCCAACATGCACTAAGCTATACTTACCTAATAGCTAAAACACACTAGGGAATAGGGGCTCAGAAACACAGACAAGGATACCCAGTGGCTAGGCGAGGCAGCCCTCCAAGACTAAGGGAGGCAGCACTCACAAGCTAGTCGTTACTCCCAAGCCAGGAGGGACAGCACTCTAAACCTAGGCACACTGGAACACTAGGGGTAGAGGAAACACAGGACAGCTAGAGACACAAAGGGGTTAAGGCTAGAAGCATGCTAGTTACTGTAACACAATATAGATCTTAGCTAAGCACGCTCCTAGCCCCACACACACCTAACTACTTACCTGCTCTAGCTAACCACAAGAACACAGGAGGACAGGACTGAATCAGCTCCACTAACACAGACACACAAAACATACACAGAGACATTGCCGGTAAGAGAGCCCAAGTCAACACAACTAAAATCAAAGTACAAACTAAACATAAAACTAAACAGAACAAAAGCCCACACATGTGACAGTGGTAATACCCAAAAATGCTCGACCCAGTTTCCCAGTCTAAACAGCTATTTATAGATTGGTTGATGGCTACCTCGGTTCAGGTGTGCACTGCATCACCTGACCGAGGTGCCTGCTGGGAAACTGAGTCGGCCAACAAAAACTACAAACTAAAAACAGTGACCTCTAGTGGAGGACCCTTACAGTACCCCCCCCCTTAAACCGCTCCTCCGGAGCGCTATTGGTGGTCCCAGGGCACTTCCCTGGTGTCCCTTCACCCGACCCCGACGGGCTAGCTCCCATAGTCAACTGTGTGGCGGAGGCAGCACCGGATCGCTGTTGTAGGCCGGGCGGAGGGGGCAGCACTGTATTGCTCTGAAAAGTAGAGCCCCTGAAGACAGTGCTGTGTTGTCCCCCAATCCGGGCGGCCGATGCAGTACTGGCTTTTCCTCCGCCGTGCAGCGGTGGGTGCCCGACATCGAAGCCGGGTGCTGGACGCTGTGCTGGGGTGTCGCTCCGAAGGCGGTGAGCCTTGAATAAGGGCTACTGGACGAAGGTGGGGGCCTCCACATGAGGCCTGCTGGTGTTGCTGGGACCTCCTCGAGGCGCTCGGCGGCTGCTGCTGCTGGGACCTCCTCGAGGCGCTCGGCGGCTGCTGCTGCTGGGACCTCCTCGAGGCGCTCGGCGGGTGCTGCAGCGGTGGCCTCCCCGTGAGGCGCGAAGCGGGTGCTGCAGCGGTGGCCTCCCCGTGAGGCGCGAAGCGGGTGCTGCAGCGGTGGCCTCCCCGTGAGGCGCGAAGCGTGCTGCAGCGGTGGCCTCCCCGTGAGGCGCGAAGCGTGCTGCAGCGGTGGCCTCCCCGTGAGGCGCGAAGCGTGCTGCAGCGGTGGCCTCCCCGTGAGGCGCGAAGCGTGCTGCAGCGGTGGCCTCCCCGTGAGGCGCGAAGCGTGCTGCAGCGGTGGCCTCCCCGTGAGGCGCGAAGCGTGCTGCAGCGGTGGCCTCCCCGTGAGGCTCGAAGCGTGCTGCAGCGGTGGCCTCCCCGTGAGGCTCGAAGCGTGCTGCAGCGGTGGCCTCCCCGTGAGGCTCGAAGCGTGCTGCAGCGGTGGCCTCCACGTGAGGCGCGAAGCGTGCTGCAGCGGTGGCCTCCACGTGAGGCCTGAAGGGTGCTGCAGCTGTGGCCTCCACGTGAGGCCTGAAGGGTGCTGCAGCTGTGGCCTCCACGTGAGGCCTGAAGGGTGCTGCAGCTGTGGCCTCCACGTGAGGCCTGAAGGGTGCTGCAGCTGTGGCCTCCACGTGAGGCCTGAAGGGTGCTGCAGCTGTGGCCTCCACGTGAGGCCTGAAGGGTGCTGCAGCTGTGGCCTCCACGTGAGGCCTGAAGGGTGCTGCAGCTGTGGCCTCCACGTGAGGCCTGAAGGGTGCTGCAGCTGTGGCCTCCACGTGAGGCCTGAAGGGTGCTGCAGCTGTGGCCTCCACGTGAGGCCTGAAGGGTGCTGCAGCTGTGGCCTCCACGTGAGGCTGCCGCTTTAGTCCCAGCCCCCTCTGCTATGCCTTGGTGGGTCGAGCATTCTGTCACGTTCTGGGTGTATTGGCAGGTGTTGAACGCCGTGGGCGGAAGGAGCAGGCATAGAGGCAGAGGGGTGGTGTAATCAAAAAAAGAGTCTTTTTAATAATAATTAAACAAAATATAAATAAAGATACAAACAAAGAAACAAACAAACTTAAACGATACTTAACTTTGTGCTGACAGGGGCTCTCTGGTAAGACACAGACAGGGCAAGACACATAACACGCCCTGCGGCGAGACACATAACACGCCCTGCGGCGAGACACATAACACGCCCTGCGGCGAGACACATAACACGCCCTGCGGCGAGACACATAACACGCCCTGCGGCGAGACACATAACACGCCCTGCGGCGAGACACATAACACGCCCTGCGGCGAGACACATAACACGCCCTGCGGCGAGACACATAACACGCCCTGCGGCGAGACACATAACACGCCCTGCGGCGAGACACATAACACGCCCTGCGGCGAGACACATAACACGCCCTGCGGCGAGACACATAACACGCCCTGCGGCGAGACACATAACACGCCCTGCGGCGAGACACATAACACGCCCTGCGGCGAGACACATAACAGGGGGACAAACAACAGGACATAAACGAGGTGTGGAGCTGAAACGAGACACTAGGGAGAACGGGAGACACTAGAGACACTGGAGAGGACAGGAGACACTGGAGAGGACAGGAGACACTGGAGAGGACAGGAGACACTGGAGAGGACAGGAGACACTGGAGAGGACAGGAGACACGTAACGACGAGACGAGAGACCAAGAGAGGGACAGGACAAGGGCTAAAGACATGGCAATCAGCTAGGCATGGCTTCTAGCTAAACATGGTTAAGCACTGCTTAACCATGGCAGTTAGCTACACATACACCTAGCTAAGCATGTCTTCAGCCCCAACATGCACTAAGCTATACTTACCTAATAGCTAAAACACACTAGGGAATAGGGGCTCAGAAACACAGACAAGGATACCCAGTGGCTAGGCGAGGCAGCCCTCCAAGACTAAGGGAGGCAGCACTCACAAGCTAGTCGTTACTCCCAAGCCAGGAGGGACAGCACTCTAAACCTAGGCACACTGGAACACTAGGGGTAGAGGAAACACAGGACAGCTAGAGACACAAAGGGGTTAAGGCTAGAAGCATGCTAGTTACTGTAACACAATATAGATCTTAGCTAAGCACGCTCCTAGCCCCACACACACCTAACTACTTACCTGCTCTAGCTAACCACAAGAACACAGGAGGACAGGACTGAATCAGCTCCACTAACACAGACACACAAAACATACACAGAGACATTGCCGGTAAGAGAGCCCAAGTCAACACAACTAAAATCAAAGTACAAACTAAACATAAAACTAAACAGAACAAAAGCCCACACATGTGACAGTGGTAATACCCAAAAATGCTCGACCCAGTTTCCCAGTCTAAACAGCTATTTATAGATTGGTTGATGGCTACCTCGGTTCAGGTGTGCACTGCATCACCTGACCGAGGTGCCTGCTGGGAAACTGAGTCGGCCAACAAAAACTACAAACTAAAAACAGTGACCTCTAGTGGAGGACCCTTACAAGTCCCTGTGCCTGATCAATTTCAGAAGAATATGTTTCGTTTGTTAAGCCACACAGTGATCTATGAATCAATCAAGCTTAAAAAAAAAAACTTATGATCAGAAAGACCAGTGAGAAACAGGTGCAGGTGATGACAGATGATCAGGCTGGTGATTAGTATACTGGTGATGCTGACTGCTGAGTGGTTTGAACAGACGAGAGTGGAAATGAGGATGTTACATAAAATATTTTTTTAAACTTTGTAGTCTTCTTTAATTGAATCAACATAATGTATTTAAATTTAATACCATGAAATGATTGGTGGCTCAAGACATTTAAACATTTCTGTTAACCTCATTGGGCTAATTCTTCTTTTAAAGCATGTTACAGTTGACACAGTATTTAACTGAGTGTTTGATGGTTGATAGCCTTGCTCAATGCCCCAGATGTGGTATCGGAATTATGCTGACTTAACTTCAGAGATTTAAAGTTATGTGCAACGACTTAACCTTTAAGTCACCACTGTGTTGGTTTCTCTCCATAATCATCATTAGAGCAAAAACAAATACCAAAGCCATTATTTTCACCTAGCAAATAGACCATTGAGGTATTTCATAAACACACTATTTTTTTTGACAGTTTTTAATCTGCAACGCTGCTTAGTAAAGCGCAATCTGGTATAGGGAGATTACCACTGAACCAGATTCACCTCTCGTGCACTCGCCTCCCTTTGGGCTACATTTTATCACTGCTACTGCTGGCTGGACTGGAATCCAGCACTGTCCTTCCAGCTGCAGATGATTTATCGTTATTAGACAGCTGAGGTTACTGATAAAAACGAGGCCCATGGGGCTGCATGCTGGCCCCTGTCCCGGTGCCATGGAATTCATAACTTGAAGAAGAAGCGCACATGAAAGCAGCAATCCAATTCGGGATACAGCTGGACTTTTGCATCCACGTGTCTGGCAACAATGTTATCTGGACATGTTTATCCAGAACAATTTATTGGAAATAATCAGATAACGAAGGGAGTTATTACAAGTCGTAAAATACATGATGCACAAAATGACTTGAGTAAAAGGTTTTCAACTCATTTTGAAGCTGTTTTCATTTTGGAAATGCAATTTTAATCCAATTTTACTTCTAATATAATGTGGTGAGAATTTGGTTTGTGAAATGTTACATCTGAGTTAGGCTTCATTTAAACTGATAATAGGTTGTATTGGGAAGACGAAAGATCCTTTTGCCAATGCATGCTGTTTTAGGTAGTGACACTAAAACAGTTTATGTCTGAACAGGGTAACATATGACTTATCCCCAAATTGGAAAGATATTGCCGCATTGTTCTCATGTGGAAAGATTGGTTGGTAGATGGTTCTGGTCTTCAGTAAGTGCCTGGAGATTGTCTGAGCAAAATTGTTAAAAAACAGGGCTGTGGTTGTGGAATCAATCATTATTACAGAGAGATGTGCCCATTTACCCCCTCATGTGGGCTGTTATAGGAGTTTTCTCCACAGTCAGTGTGATGAAAGTCCAGAGTTTTGACACCTTCTGAGTTTGGAGTGCTGCAGGGGTCCCACAGAGCAGTTTTGCATCACAAAGCCTTGCCCTGTTCTCCACACCTACAATTTATTTATAGAACAAACTTCCATTTGAACCAGCAGATTGTTTTGGTGTTCAAAGATAAAATTTGAATCAGCGACAGGCCACTGATTCATCGATATGAAATTAATTCGACCTAGGCTGTTACTATTTATAGGTGGTTATGGTTTAATAACTGATTTCAGGATTCTCAAGCTGGATTTCAAATGTTCATGGTGACAGAATAACAGATCGATGTCTTTACCTCTGTTGGGAGCTTCCTGCACTTCTACTGTGGATGATCATGATAAATTTTCAGGGGTAACTCAGTTGTTAAGGTGCTGGGCTACAGACCGGCAGGTCCCAGGTTCGAACCCCACCACCAAGCCAAAGTCACTCCGGATAAGTGTGTTGCCAAATGCTGTTAATGTAAATTTACCCTTTAAAAAAATTGCACTCTTGCAGTACACTGGATAACCTAACCTCAGTTATGTAATTGTAATGGCTTTCCTAGTTAAATCCCAGGATTCTTATTCACAACAGGTTCATACTAGACATCCTTTTAACACTCTTAGTACCGTTTGATTTTATAGAATACATCTGTAGAAGAGTAATGATTTATTATCCCACTCTCCATGTAAGCCAGAAAAGGATTGGTTCCGCTTTGGGTCTGGTTCCCATTAAGGCTTCTTTCACTTGTTGTTTTTATTTGCCACTGTTACTTGAGCTCGTTCCTGGAGGATCTAATTCTACAACTGAATTATTGGTTAATCTGCCCAGTGACAATAGGTTTTGTTAAAAGAGCTATTCAAAAAAACCAATGATGTCATGTTGACCTCATAACCCAGATTTCACCAATTAGCAGTCCTTACAAAATCCGGCTGGAGCTGAAATGATTTGGCCGGTCATAAACCAACTATTATCTGAGAAAAATGTGAAATTGCTCCAAAACCAGCACCTGCATATTGTCAGTGGAAAATAGTGTCAGATCAGTGGTTCTGCGATGGGTAACTTGGAGGAACTGCTAAATGCATTTGATGGTCAGATTCACACAGAATCTGATTTTAACATCAGAGAATCATTTTTATTGATGTTAAGCTGAATAAATTTGAGAAGTAGAATGGATCTGCTGTGAGTATTTATGGTAGGAATGTTATTCCAGTTTCGTGCACCTCAGAGTCACATTAATGTCCAAATGGTTTACAATTACAGTTATCATATAAAGGATTACAAGTGAGGCAGAACACAATCCACCCACTGACTGGAGCAGTTTTCACAGTTTATGTTTGCTCGAGGCATAGGATAAGCTCATGGGTAAATTTCTATTCACTAGCTAAGGAGATGTCTATATACCATAATGCAGTTAAATTCTGCGTACAACAGGATGGCTTAGACAGTACACTGGCTGCAAGGCAAAAAATTATTTTTATTAAAATTGTATATTTCTCTATCAGAGATGTAGACGTTATTCGATTTTTTTTAAAGGAGTCTCCAGTTTCACCACTTCATAACAGTCATGGGTAAGACTCTTCCTTTAGGTTGTCTGGCTCTGAAGGCTTTTCATAGCAACAAGACTAGCTGCATTTTGTTTACTTATTAAAGTACTTTTTTCTAGTGAACATGCATTTGTATTGATTGCAACTGGTGTCATCTGTCACGCATTTAGTATGAAAGGAAAAAATACAGCAGATTTACTAGATTATCACTACAGATTTACTTTACTTTAAAACTTAAAAAAACAGTATGTTCTGCCAATTGAGAAAGGTTTGCAATTTATGTGATACTGTGTGTGTGTGTGTGTGTGTGTGTGTGTGTGTGTGTGTGTGTGTGTGTGTGTGTGCGCGTGCGTGCAAAATTGTGTATAGGTAGTAATAGATAGTAAATTATATGTTTAGCACAAATTAAACAAAGTTACTCATTGTGACTTTGATTTATATAAACTTTATACACATTTAATAAGATGTAAAATAGAACAGGATAAGTTGAAGTTATGGTTAAAACTTCTGCGAGGCCAGTTGCAGGAACTAATTTGAAAAACTGTCCTACCTTGCAATTTATGATTTGCTTATATATACATACATGCTATAGACCAGATAAAAAGACTAGTCATCTGTTGCCAGATGTGCTTGGTCATGTGCTGGTGTGGAAAGTTCTAACAAGGCTTGTAAAAGTGCACATTCTGCATGTTGGGTGCTTCATGTGCTTCTCTTTTTACACTGACGCACCCATCACTCTGGTATAGGGTCAGTCTGGACTCATCAGACCACATGACTCTTTTCTGTTGCTCCAAAGTCTAATCGTTATGCTATCTACCAAATTGAAACGTGTTTTTCTCACTAAGCCTCACTTAGCTTTCCTATGGCCACACAGTTAGTCCAAATCCATGCATTTGGTATGTGAAAATGATTTCTGCTGTTGATATACATGCCAATCATGTGTATCAACAGTAAACAGTAATGCATTTTGTGCACCTTTTCTATGAGAACCAACAGTAACCTTTTCCTCAATTTGAGCTACAGTTGCTCTTTTATTCACTTGGACTACACGGGCCAGCATTTGCTCCCAACGTTTATCAGTGAGCCTTGGTTGCCCATGAGACTGTCAACAGCTACTGGTTTTTCTTCCTTGGACCACTTTTGGCAGGTCTTGACCACGACACAACCAGAACATTCCACAAGAGCTGCAGTTTTGAAGTTGCTCTGACCCAGTTGCCTAGCTACAGTCACAATACCTGATTACAGTGGTGCCTGGAAGTGGGTTGGAGATATTCGGTAGGAAGTGAAACTTTGGTCCCTGAAGTTGATGTGTTGGAGACAGGACAATGGGCAAGTGTAAGGATTTCAGTGGGATCAAACTGTGGGATTTTCCCGGTCTGCAAACTTATGATTAGCAATGCTGATGGTCCACATCTTTCCAGTTTTTAATAATGCAGTGGGCAGTTCTGAACTCAATTCCAGTCCAAAACCAGATACGTCATGTTTCGGACATGGTTGTTTAAGACATGAGAAGCGACTTACTGTACTGCATCAGTTATGGTTAAATTAAATGCTTCTGTTGAACCATATTAATTACTGCAGTAATAACTTCATTGAAGTCTTTTAAGTATTTAATTATTTAAATCCAAATGGTGACTTTTAGTTTTTTGGCCAGAGAGTGAATGTAAAATTTTCTTATCTTTATCATGTATAACATGCATGAAAGCCACAATAAGAAATAGGCTATATAAACCCTGTCTTATGTCTTATTATTGTACAGTATGTTTTGTCTATTTTTTTCAAGTGTTTGATTCAGAGTATACACACAGTGTGTCTGTGTCTGAGTTAGAGACTGTTTATTTAAAACACATGTTTGGGTGTCTTTTACATTGCTTTGGTGCAGCAGAAACAGTGTAACAGTGTGAGGAATGTTTGCAGTACTTATGGCTACTTACATACATCGGGTACTCTGGGGAGAATGAGAGTACATTTGAATGATTTCTGTATTTTCGAAACTCTCTAGAAAATTATTTTCCTTCCCAATTTATACGAGGAAATGAACATCGATGTGTTGATTTCCACCATTTTCATTTTTAACAATGTAGTTTTAACATAAAAATTTCTAATGTGGGCATGATGCCTAAATCTAGAGTGGCTAAATTGTAGGAAAAGGCACAGGGGAACAAAGCTCTAGTACTATAATTCGACAGAAATGTAAATTATACCATGAAATAAAGGTGATGATGATGATAATGATAGTTATGTAATACAGCCTTTAACTCCTTTATGGAGAAATGCTTTAGTTTTGTAAGTGTATAAAGTACTGATTGTATCAAGGTGATTGTTAAATGTGGTTTAAAGAGCGTTTAACTAAATGGTATTAATTTTGCTATTGAAGCAAAATGAATCAGAGGATCAGGTGAAGAATGGGGAAAATTGCTAATAAATGTAAAAAAGTAAAAACTATTATCTTTGGCCAACGAATCATAGCTCTAATGGTGATTTGGTGGTGTAGCTGTATTTGGGTTGACTGTGTGTATTTGTGTGTGTGTGTGTGTGTGTGTGTGTTGTGTACAATAGGCAACTTCAGCAGCAGCAGCAGCAGGAACTGGAGGTTCATCAACGGGACGGCCTGGCGGCATATGATCTCTCGCAGGTACCTCCTCAAATACACAAAGACACAACTCTTTTTACATTTCAGTTACATGCACAATTTATTTTTATGATGTCACATTGGGATTCACAGCTTAAACATCTACAGTTTTGGCATAGCATTTATAATTGTGGACCCTTTGCAGCTTTGTATTTGTTTTTTTGTAATTCTCCAAGAAGGAAAGAAGATTATTATAAAGTTAAGAAAAAGAAAAGCCATAGTGGAAGTTACTTTTAATATTTGTTAAGTTTTGCAGGGTATGCTGTTATAGCCATTAGTCTTGCCTGTTGGTATGAAACAGGTCTGTCCTCTCATAACTGTAGGCAAGTCATGGAAATCCAATCTATTCATGAAAAATAATTCACCACTTATATTATATTCATTCTGGCGGCATGGTCGCGTAGTGATTAGCTCTGTCACCTTGGAGCTCGAGTCCTGCCTCTGGTCTTCGTGCATGGAGTTTGCATGTTCTCCCTGTGCTTGGTGGGTTTCCTCCAGATGCTCGGGTTTCCTCCCACAATCCAAGGACATGCGGGTTAAGATAATTGGCGTTTCCAAATAGTGTGTGAATGATGGCGTTGAGCTGGCAACCTGTCCCCTTAAGTAACTGCCATAGAAACAATAGATAACAATGGATATGTGTCCCAATGTGCCGGATTGCAAGTAGAAGGTCCAAAATACTCCAAAAATATATAAATCATACCATCATTAAACACACTTCATGCTATAAAGTTATTTCCATTTCCAAGATTCAAAGTTCCCTGTGGAAACCACACACCCACACACACGATTTACTGTGCTCTATATATTCAAAGCACTCCACTGAAGTTGCATGACAAACACGCTATGGAGGATCTGGTCTAATTTGAAACATGCCGCTAGGATATAGCACTGAATTTGAGGCATAGCTGGTTGCTGAAGTCATGTAGCGATAATCCGTTTTTTGTCGAGTTCGTCCCCCGGCATCTGTTTGACGCACGCTCTTAAGTGTTTTATACATATTTACAATTGTTTCAGAGCCCCCACAGAGCTGTGCTAGTGCTCTGTATCCAGGTAACACTATCAGTAGGATGGCCGTGTGTGTGGCTTGCTGTGCTCTGATGCTAATTTTTCAGCCCTTGATGTTGCTTCGGATTATCAAAACCAGACATGACAAAAGCTATAAATGCTTTATAATTCCTTGAGAAGCATCAGCATGTATAGTCAGTGTTCTGTGTTTTATTTAAACAAATCCTAGACAGGATTAATTTATACTCTAAATGGTTTTGGCCATGTTGTTCGGATGTAGTTTGAGAGTTGGTTTGTGTACTAGACATTTAAAATGTATTAAAACGTCTAGGTTCATTGCCGCCTCAAGTCTGTGTGCATGGAGTTTACATGTTCTTTCCGTGCTCGGTGGGTTTCCTCGGGGTACTCCAGTTTCCTCCCACAGTCTAGACATTGTAATTAGTGTGTGAATGAGCATGGAAGTGTGTGTATGTGTGTACTAAGTATACTTGCAGCCATACTAATTATCAGTATACCTTAAGTGTATTAATGATTTGTTAATTTGAAGTGTGCTATTTTCTACATACTAATTTTGTGCTAAATATATTTTAATTGTAATTAAGTTGTATTAAAGTGTATTTAGTGTACTTTTATGTGATAAATTGAGACAGCTTTAAGCACGAGGGAGTAGTGCACTAAATATAAATACATTTAAATTTAACTGATAATATACGGAGACTACCGAATATTAAAAATTGTATTCTAATGTATACTTTCTGTACATTTGTACAATGATTATTTCCAGCATATTTTTTTAATATACCAAAAATACATTGAAAAACAAAGTTTAAATAAGAATACTTTGGAAATAAGACTAACCTTTCACTTAAAGTATATTTTTTCAATAATATATTTTTGAAAAGTGTACTATAATACAATTATTTTGAAGTATATTTAAAGTTTAATTAAAAAATTTGGTAAAAGCCTGATGTTAGCATACTTTTTATATATTAACTAATAGTAAAAAAAAATTGTGTACTATAGAGGATTTCAATATATTTGTAATACACTAAAATATTTTTTTTTTTCACAAGGGCTGCAATGGATTAGTGCTCCATCCAGTCTCCTGGGATAGGCTCCAGGCCCCCCGCGACCCTGTATACAATTCTATATTATTGCTTAGAACTGTACACAAATACGGCATCTGGAAAGTTTTAAAATTGTGACATTAACAGAAATGCAATACAAATCAAATCAACACGTATTTATCGTCATATCGTATTGGCTGCCCATACTTTACAATTAGGTTGGAGAAATACACACAAACACAACCCTGGAGAGGATTGGGCTAAGGGCCTTGCTCAAAGGCTCAACAGTGGCAACTTGGTGGTCCTGGGGCTCGAACCCTCAACCTTCCGATTAGTGACACAGAGTCTTGTGTTTGAGCCACTCTGACACTAGGATACAGTTTAATAGTATACAATAACCAATCACATACAATTTTAAAGCTTTTAGACAGCAAAGTGTCTGAGGCTGAGGCTATAAGTCCAAAAGGCTTTTATCAGTTTGAGAAATCCTGGGGTAAAACTGAGATCTCTCTGGATATCACTTTTTTTTAACACCACTCTGTATACCGGAAATTTTATTCTTTTACCGGAAATTAATAATGGAGTGGTGTGATGTAACCCGAAATGAAATTGATGCTGCAGCAACACAAAAAAAAATCCTACATTGTTGTTACAGTTTTTATCTATTTCTACTTAATGTATTATGCCACTTTGTATTATGCATTATGTCATTATGTTGGAGCAGCTATACAGTTATAATAACTTTAATGTTGCAACAGCCATTCTCTCATCAGCCTCATTTTTTCTCCCTTTGTTAAATACAGAGCTCTTTGTGTTCCTGTGGAACCAGAAAGTGCAAAAATCATCAGAAACATAAACCTTTGTCGGTTGTAATAGCTTTACTTCCGTGCTAGCATTTTCTGATATGAATGTGTTAACTTTCCCATGGTCCTCTATCTCTCTTTGTTCACTTTGCTTCATTATATGCCAGTGCTTCCTATGGGCCGCAGGAACCCTTTTGTTTCACCAGGTTTCTGTAGAACATGCGAATGGCTCATGTCCTTTGATGTATTAGCAGCTTACATGATCAGGGCAGTTGGATAAGGGCTTAAAACCTCCTTTTTCTGTGAGAAAAAAAGGAACATTTTTATATTCCAGTGTGTTTGCGTGTGATTGCATTTCTCCTGATATCAGCGAGCGTGACGAAGCACAGCGGACAGATTTATAGGATCCTTTATCAGATTTAAGTCTAACGTTCTGACAAAGTAAAAGTGCTGACATAGGAAACTTCTTCCATCTTCACTATATCAACCCATGCACACATTTTTTTTAAAGTTTGTTTATACTGTACTAGTGTTAGTTGTTGCTAAGGAAATGATAAAGTATTATAATAAAGGTGTATGTTTTTGTTTTTTCTGTAGGTGCCAGTGGGCAGCGTGCCGGGGAGCGTACACGAAGCAGCGAAGAGTATTGACAAAACAGAGACGCTCTTCTCTCAGGAAAGAGACCCTCGTTTCAGTGACATGTACACAGGCATCTCTGGCTGTACGTACCAAAAATCTGCCATTTTCTGCACATACTGTTTGTAATTTTGGTGAAAAAGTGCTCCAGTGTTACAAAAGGTGCCGTGAACTTTGTTTCTACAGTCTCTGACGAGACCGAAGTTCAGAAGGTTCGTCTTTACTTTTGATTCTTTCTTGATATGTTTTTTTTTTTTCTTACTCCGCTGTGCCGCAAGGTCTTTCTTCCCCAGTGTTCTGCCCTTTAAACTCTTGAGTTTTAATGAGAATCCTACAAAAAAAACCTTGCAGGTTATTTGAACCTTCAAGTATCATCAGAGAGAACAAGATGATATGAGTTCTCAAGACGAAAGCAATTTATCCATGTACAGTTTAGTGCTATATGAGGACGTGTCCCTTCTAGAGGACATACAGAGAGGTGTACAGTAATATCTCTGTGTCTTTCCCCTCTATCTATCATGAAAAAAAATTGAATTTCGCTTAATAATAATGGGTTTAGAAACAGCAAGCTAAGCAGTCATGGATCTCATGGAACATTTTCAGCTCTTAAGGTGGTTGCTTCCAAATGTGGTGTTAGCAAGTGCTTCCTTGTGCTGAATTTTACATTGTAGACATCGAAAAGTATCTTTAATAGAGCGCATAAGGACAGTTGAAAAGCTAAAAGCTGTATGGCTTAGTGTGCTCATTAAAATGGGAATGAGGTGCCATGAAGTGCACCAAGTGTAGACCCATGTGTCTCAGTGCTCAGTGCTGCTGAACTGAAAAAGGCTTTCAGTTTCTCAGCACACTCACTTCACTGCTCTACACTTACAAATACCTTTACAGCACCTCGTGCTCTTTTGAATAATCACATTCTCGCTTAAAAAAAAAAAAAAAAATCAGGTTATGTTTATTATAGGAAGTAGGCTGTCAAAGATTTTATCACGGTTTGCTGTCTGCTTCGCTTTGATTGCCAGCAGTAATGTTGAATTTTCCTTCCATAGATAGCGTAGACTTAGCCTGCATCACATTGCATAGGGCATGTTCAGCTATGTGCATGCTCTAAATCAAAGAAAGGGCCAGATCATGCTGATTATGCTATTAATCTTAATAAGTCGCTAGATAGGAAATTAATTATTAAACAAATTTTGTCCGGCTTCAGTAATGGCATGAAATTGAAATGATACTTTAAAGCAGATCTGATCTTCAGTTCAACCTTATCCTGACCATGATGTAATATTTGGGCTAAATTCTTCCTAAAATATAAATGCTGTTGGTTGTGTTAGGATTAACGTTTGGTGCAGATTTTACCATACTTCAGCTAATCAGCTAGACGACATTTTCTCTTGCCATAGGTTGGCATAATATTTATCATAGGAATATTTATCATATGTTTGGCTTGGAATAATCTGCAATTTGATTTGTGCCATATGTCATATGCAGTATAGCAAATTTTTGTTATATAGTGCTTTATGCTTATTTTTTTTTGTAATTAATGAATAGATTGATTGAGATAGACACACAGTGAAGGGATTTGAACTATCTGTTTTGTTTTGGTCTTTTTAATATGTATCTGAGGATGTACAATATGTCTTTTGTTTAAAGATTTCTTTCCACCACCTTGTAGGGGGTTATCGCAGCAGGTATTGGAATTCTTCCTTGATTATGATTGTATCTTCTGCTAGAATCAAGAGAGATTAAGTTTCAAGAAAGCCCATTCACATACACAGTGACGTAAATCCACTTTTATTTAATGAATCCCCGACAATAACTCAATTCCCAAACTGCTAATCACAACGCCATTAATGATGAAAGTCACTGGGGAATGCTGTAGTCTTTTCTTTGTAAAATAAGCATTGTGGGTCTGATCTCTGTGCTACTTGTCAGGGTGATCTATCTCCGCTCGTGATACAGATTGTCTTTGATTGTGCTGTATGTACCATGAGGCGAAGCCTGTTTTATGAGCTATGATCCTCCGAAGAGCTGATAAGCCAGTAGTGGATTGTGTTAGGTTGCACGATTATTTACCTTCTGTGTGTGTGTGTGTGTGTGTGTGTGTAGCGGATAAGAAGATGATGGTGCCCTCATCCACTGCAGGAGGACAACAGCTATATTCCCAGGGCAGCCCTTTCCAGCCAGGACACTCTGGCAAGAACTTCAGGTGAGCTGTGTGTGTGTGTGTGTGTGTGTGTGTGTGTGTGTGTGTGTGCTAGAGTGTTTTGCGTTACCATGAATTCCATTTAATGTGAAATGTGTGGGTATTATGATTTAATGCACACACCCTACAGTTGTTTATTCTGTCTCAGACATAAATGAAGGGATTATGGATTTCATTATTTTAGTGCATACCATCCACTGTGCATATTCTATAATTAGTCGCTAACAAACGACAGGATTTATTCACGAGTCAGAGCCACAACAGAGAAACAGATGCTCTATGGAAATCCCTGTAGATGAATCAAGCGCCTGCAGAGTGAATAAAAACCCAAAATGACTAACGCATATCGGATCTTTTTTTTAAAAGAGCTTTTATCTAAATTTGTAATGTAGAGCTGTGCTCATGGCTTTTTCTCGGCTTAAATCTCACAAACACTCCCTGCTCCTGCAGCTATTTCTGTTTACGATCACTCACCGTATTATCGATTCAACTCAACCATTCAAAATATGTAAACAAACCGTTTCTTTAATCATTATTAAAACGGAGGATAGTAAACATAAAATAGTGTTTACTTCATCTGTGTAGTATCCCTCTAGACTTCGATTTTCATTTCCGCCCCGTTCATGCCTGCAAATGCTAAACAGCTTTTCCGCAGTGCTGAAATCGACACTAGCGATTGCATTATGGGACTATCTCAGGCACCGAGACTTGAGAACGCACCCAATTTCTGATCCACCCTCTGTGTAATGTGTGTGTTGCAGCTCCTCAGTGATTCACGTCCCCGGAGTAAATGACATCCAGTCGTCTGCTGGGACAGCGGGGCAGAATCTGGCTCAAATCTCCCGTCAGATTAACTCCAGTCAGGTGCAGTGGTCAGGCAGCAGGCCACCATTCTCGGGCCAGGTGAGAGGCAGGCTTTCATGATGTCCTGTTTTTACTGTAACATTCCATGTCTTTCCCTTGCACACTTCCACGTGTTTGTTCACAGTGCAACAAACTATTCCAGTCCTTCTTAAGGTCCTACGATTTCTTGCCAATCTTTTCATTTCATCGTGCTCATGTTTATTTTTTGATAAAAGTTTAAAAGAAACCAAATCTCACTAAGTGCTGAAAAATAACACAATAATGACCAAACGGGAAAAATCACAACCTGACACACTGTGCACCAAACCTGCTAGCAATACAGATCACAATAGATCTACAATAGACACACAGTAGCTTTCATTTGTTGACGTCTCTCTTCCCATGAAATTTTTCGCCCACACTAGAAATAAAAAACCGATTCAATCTTCATTTAAACAACATATTATAACAATATATTCTGTATTTATTAAAACTAACAGTTATATGAATTACATGAATTTTATTTTGCACACTTTCTGGACGTTTTCCATATTTTGCACAGTTGTATAGCCATTATTGTGTATATTTTGTACAGCTTTATAAATATTTTTATATCCCATATTTTATATTTTGCAGTTTTTCTATATTTTATTCTTTATTCCATTTCCTAATTTATTTCTATTAACAATTTAGATTTTATGTCATGAGCGGTCGTATAAGTATTTCACTGCATATTGTACTGCGTATGACCTGTGTATGTGACAAATAAAATGTGAATTTAAATTTAAATTACAGGTCTCTCAAGCTCTGCATTAGTTAAAACTCATAGGATATGACATTTTTGTTTGTTTCTTTGGTTGTTGATGAAACTGGATTTTCATGATTTTTTTTCATGAATACCCCTTTTCTAAAGTGCCCCTGCAGAGAGTTAACGAATATATATAAAAAAAAAAATGAAAATCCATCTGATAAGTGAGACCCATTGACACTTCCAAGAACTTTCCCATCACATCACAACATGTCCCTCCACATACCCCTACTCTCCTGCCATTTTATCCCACACTTAGGCACATCTACCATTCACACTTCCATCCACACTTGTAGACCGTCATCCCTCTGCGTGATAGTTTCATTGGATCCAGACGCTCATGTGGGGAGAGAACGAGGGCTCACCTTTCGTGTGAACAAGTTTTACTAACCTGTGTACACAAAGAAATACACAGTTTTTCACATTTTTACTTTGTTGCTTAAGACAACCCCGGTAGCGATGGTAATTAAGTCCATCCACACAGTTTAGAGCTCTGTTAATCACTTAATGCTGAGCCTGATACAGTGTGTCTAATGTCAGATATGGTTATTTGTGGTGGAGGATGTAAAAAATAATTAGCATCTCATAGAATATTGTTGGTTCACAGCTTTCATCCATTACTTGTAGAAGCTTCCCGCGAATGCTGCACTCCCACAACAGATGGGAAATAAAGTGCTTTGTGTACTTCAGATCTGAATCTAGTTTACTGCAGTTCCTGCTAATATTCAAGGCATGCATGGTTAATATAAAGTGCCGAAGTGAGTATGTGATAAGTGCATGCTGAATGACTGTCCATGTGCTCATTTCTAACAGCAGCAGCTCCCAGCGCAGTCCAGTAAAGCTCAGTCCTCTCCATTCGCCATCGGCTCAAGTCACAGCTACCAGGCCGACCCATCTTCTTACAGCCCGCTGTCCAGCCCGGCCACTTCCTCCCCCAGCGGCAATGCCTACTCCAGTCTGACTAATCGCAGCACTGCATTCGGTAAGACATTTTCTCAATTACTTGAGAAAACAGTTTAGTCAATCCAGTCCACTCGGTGTCCAAGCATTTGATTTTATGTATTTATAGTTTGCGGGAATATATTAAGCAATGGAAGTTTTATATTTAAACTATATAGTTAACCTCAAAAATACATGGCTAAATATTTTATATACTTTTTTTAGACAGGCTGATAAAAGCAGGGATAGACTATATTTGCTAATTTTATTTGGTCAGGAAGCCTGAATCCCACACATGGGTACATTGAGTTGGTTATGGCATGTCCTCTATTGGAGCTTCCAAAAGAGGCGTTGGCTCAGCAATCGTTCTGGAAAGACCTCAGATCCTGCTGGCTCCAAAACAATGGTTATGTCTTCTGGCTATAAAGGGGAAAATAAAAAAGAAGTTTGATATTGCAATGAGTACAAAATAAAAGAGATCCTTTGTGGTAGAAACCAAGTCAAGCTGCTTCCACACTAGGCACCACTGATTTATACTGTACCCAGGTATGATTACATCCCAGCCACACCCTCGGCCCATGGGCTAACTTTCACATTAGTAATATTTTAACTTCCAGCCTACACTTGTGTATTATTACACTCCAAAATGCTGCCTGTAAATACGGAGTACAAGGAAGTCAACCTTCAGGCTAAACCCAATATTATTGTATCTCTAAAAAAAAAAAATTACAAATAAAAAAAAAGAGTAATTTATTAGTAATGCTATTGCATACCTTCCTACTTCTTCTGCTACAGATACTTAGTTATTTAGATGAGATTTCCACTTGTTACATGCACACAGAGATTATAGAGGAGATTTATTTGATGGCTCTGGTTGGCTTTTATTTTTTATTCAAACTGTGCAGAAGTATGCTGTAACATGCTCAAGAACATCTCCTCAAATGGACAAGAACGCTGATCTGTGGTCTGGCGAGTGTTTACATCACGCAAATGTACCGGACACTGAGGTCAAGTGTATTAGAATCCGTCTCTAAATCAGTAGTGTGAAAGTCCAAACTGGGATTGGAAAGCAAATCCTTTTTAATGAAACCATGATAAGCTCTGTTTTCAGAGAATAAGTAGGAGTTATGTCTTGTCAAAAGTTATGCAAAAAACATAATCTGTTACAAATTCTTAGTGAGACAAGTCCTAATACAAATGCCAATAAGGCTGAGACAAGTCTAATTCAATCCAGAAGACATCTCCGGGCCTGCTTTGTGTCTTACGGCCCTCAAAGACCAGAAAAAATTTGGTTTAATGCTGTGTACCAAAGCTTCAACACATGATTTAAATGCAGGGCAGTTTAAGGTGTTGATTTTCTGTAATGACATAACTGATGATGACTTGAATCGCATTGATGAATAAGTCCAGTTTTTTAGCTCTTTTTTGCATGTTATGTTATATTACTGCCCCATTCACAGGACAGTTAAAGAAACACCCCTGCTGCACGCTATTCCTTAGTAGATTTTAGTATTTCAGACATGATGTAACAGCAAAATTATATAAAGTTCATGGCTAGGATATGATAATAACATAATAACCTTTCAAATAACCTTTTCATTTGACTCGGTTTATGAACTGCTTATTTGTTTTTCTGACAAAGGCATTGTGTTTTGACCACAAGAGGCCTCTTATGGCCAATTGAAACCATGAGAAATAAATCATGAGAAATAAATCATATTATCAAGCTGTATCATCTGATGTTCTGCCATTCAAAAATTGAAAGGTCAGAATAGAAGGAAGAGAGGTAAATAAAACTGACTAGAAGGGCTTAATAATGTAGGCTAGGATGGGTAGACAAGTATTGTGTTTTAATTTTCTGTTTCATCCAATTTTTTAAATAACGTCAATCAAGACAACAAGAATAATTTGCTATATGACGTGATAAAATTGCGATACAGCAATCAGTATTTAGTATGACGTCCTTTATTCTTCAAAACCTGCTGGAACTGGCTGCAAAAGATGTCGGCAGTAAACGGGTGTCACTCATTTAATCCGTGTCTACTTGATTGCTTCCTAAACAGAAATTTAAGATCATCTACTTCTATCCCTTGTTTTAGCCATTTGTGTACAGAGGTGGACACTTGAGGTAAATGCACAACACATGAAATCGTTATGCTGGTGAGATTGATAAGCTTGGGCTGGAGAGGTGTGTTGCAGATTTAAGATAGTAGTGCATAACCCCTAGCTTTCTGCTCTAGTTTAATCTTTGCCTTCTAGGAAAACGGGCCTTGCATGATGAGGCAAGGCTGTGTGATATTACTGAACTGAATGCCGTTCAAGGCAAATCAGCTGATAGACTTCAGTTACTTGCTAGCGACATCAGTTTCATTGCAACATGTCTGTTTCAAAAAACGTTTGGCACAAAATATTGGATGAAGTCAAACATTACAAAGTATAATTTGTACTGAACTATTTTTACATTCTGTGTATGACACGGCTCAATGTGAAGTCGAACTGCTAGAAGTCTAAAATTTTGTTTCCTATAATTGCCTATCCTGAATAGTTCTATTGATCTTGTACTGCAGCATTTTGCCTTCAATTACAATTTTTGATTTTTTCTAAAAAACAAAAAAAAGCATAGCAGCTTGGCATGTTGCTGAGAAACTATAATAGTGTAGTCCTGTTGTCGTGTCCTTTAGATGGGGGTGGAAAGGTGGAAAACTTGTTCACACTGACACTCTTTTCAAGAATGTTATATGAATGTCTCCTTACAGGACACTTCACCGTATTAAAACAATACATTTTTATGCTAAACACCAATATTTTCTTTCACCAGTCTGTGTGAGTTAGGAGCAGTGTTGGGTGTAACGCGTTACTTTGGAGAGTACTTGGATTACTTTTTTGATGTAACAAGTAATCTAACTCATTAGGTCAGACATTTAAGTACTCAGTTATTTAGTTACTTTTTGAAAAACTTAATCTGCTATTTAGACAATTTATGTAATCCGTGAGCCAGACAGCAGTTATTCCCAATCCGTTAGTGTGTGTGTGAAGGTCGCCCTACAAGCCCCGTCCCCGATGACCCGCCCCTCCTGTTATTCCTGCTGTTATACCCCTATCTTACCTATGCGGTTTGACTATGTGAGGAAAGATGGAAACCTAATCACAGCACCAAAACTCACGGTGAATCATGATGAACCGTACTTATGGCCACCGCGCAAAACCACGTAGGTGAGATAAGGGTATTAGTAGTTAACAGATTATGGGCCAAACTTCGCTGAGTGATGATGGTAAAATAATTCTAAAGGTCTTGACTAAAAAAAAACATGCATGAGGAATCACAAAGTTGTTTTCATTTTCTGGAATGGAAAAGAACTCTAACTAGTTACTTTTATCAGAAAGTAATGCTGTAATGTAACTGATTAAAGACAGTAATTTTGCAATGTAATTAGTTACTCCCCCCCCAACAATGGTTAGGAGTTACTATAGAAATTATAGCATTAGAGGGTGAGCTTCAATATAAACCATTATGCTAAAGAAGGTTCTGAAAAAAAGGTTGCTGAAAAAATAAAATTAACCAACACCTACTGACCAGTCAGAATTAATTTTATAAATGTGTTAATTATTTCTCCTGTATCATTAGAGATTTTAATAAATGGCTTGGGATATAACAGCCTTTATATCATGGTGTAATGGAGTACGGTATATTACATCGTGGAGTAATGCTATAAGGCTAGTGAACAGGATACTACTTCTAAAGTAAAACAGAAGCTTGGATCATATTTTTGTTGGTAATAGTATAAAATATGCAGTTGGGTAAACTACAGTGAGCTAATCCCGGATCAGGACTCTCAACTCAGAGCAGCTTTCCTCATATGGTCACCGTTCTCGCGCCGAGCGCAAGTTTAGCAGATGCGTGCCGTGTGTGGAGAGAAGCCGATTAAGGATTACCGCACCGCTGGGAGACGAACACTCGCGAACCTGCTCTCAAGCTATCTAAGATATCAAACTGTGTGTCACATTCAGGCTCATTTACAAGCTGGAGTCATGAGCACACTTTCCATATCATGTGAGAAACTGACAGCCAGAAAGCGTATTAAACTGTAAACCAGAGACATCTCTAAAATGAATCATTCTTTATTCCAAACTGACGGTCAATTCATACATCCTAATGGACTGCCATAAAGCCTATTTTATTACAAACACATGCACTATTTTATGACGCTCATGAAAACAGCGGTTCACTGACCCGAAGAAGGAGAATGCCGTCTGCCATTTTCGGGACGGCTCTCGTTGCCCTCTAACATCGTATTGATTGTGTAACTTTGTGCTTGGCTTATTTTTTTACTACTTATTTACCCTTGTAATTATGTCTTCAAAGCATAAATCTGATGCAAATGGTGGTAATGAGAAAACAATCACGATTGAAAAGACAATGAAAATGAAGTAAACAGAAAGAAGTAAAAGGCAATTTCTACTAGAAGGTCTCTATTAAGAACAAATACCATTAAGTAAATACATCATAGAGCATTTTAGTGTTTTCTTAGCTCCCAGCATAAAACTTAAATAGCTAATCAACTCTTCAATGAATAGAAGTGAGTGTGGTAGAGTAGAGAAAATATGTAATGTGCAGGGCAGGGCATCCTCTAGGACCTGAACCAGGTCTGCGTTCATGCTTTCCTTTACTCGGGTAAAAAATAAATAAATAAATAAATAAATAAATAAATAAAACATATCCTTAGTGATGTGGTACTGTATCAAGGATTAAGGTTTTCTTTTTTTTTTTTCATTTTTCTTTTGTTAATTATTAACATTTTAAGTTCATGATTATATGTAATAAGCCACTCACTCACTTACTTATCTTCTTTACCGCTTTATCCTGTATTCAGAGTCACAGGGACCTGGAGCCTATCCCAGGAGACTTAGGGCATGGGGCAGGGTACACCCTGGACAGGGTGCCAATCCATCGCAGGGCACACACACATACACTCACACACCGGGCAATTTGGGAATGCCAATCAACCTAACTGAAGTACCCGGAGGAAATCCACCAAGCACGGGGAGAACATGCAAACTCCATGCACACAGAGACGGGGATCGAGCCTGGCCGGGAATCAAACCCGGACCCTGGAGGTGCAAGGCGACAGTGCCAACCACTACACCACCATAGCCAGTAGCCTATGTAAGCCAGTAGATTAGTAATTATTATAGAAATGATAACATATTAGTACAAGCAGATTGATAGAAACTTATAAAATTATAGCTGTCACTAGAGAACATGTATGCACATGTATGTCAATCAGCATTTGAATATTTTACATTCAAAAGTAGGCATGATGCAAAACAGTGAGATTCTGTATTGTTCAGGAGAAGAAAAAAAGTTTTTCATTAGTGAAAGCCTTCACCTCGTTCACTACCACTGATGAGCAGTCTGGCTTTTACACTTTTCGAAAATTGCTTCTCAAAGCCACGACAGATTGAATGGGAAAACAATGTTAGTGAGAATTTAGCTTTATCAGATCAATTGACGGGTTGGTGGGATGAAATTCTGCCTTAGAGCTTTGCCGCTTCTCTTTGCTTTGAGTGAAAGAGACAGTTTGTTTTCCTCTGAAACTAGAGATATCAAGCCTCAGCTTCAACCTTTTCTCTCTGTTATCAAAGTGCCTCGGAAATTGAAAGGACAGATAGTATGCCCTGCTGACGCTGTGCATTGCTCCTTCTGTCGTATTGTGTACAGATCAGAGAGATACCATCTTTTTCAATGACATAAAGAGTGCTAGATTTTTAAATCTTTTAGCTTCAGCAGGTTTCACCAGCTACAGTGGGGCAAAAAAGTATTTAGTCAGCCACCAATTGTGCAAGTTGTGCCACTTAAAAAGATGAGAGAGGCCTATAATTTTCAATATCAATAATAAAAAATAATAAAAAATCCAGAAAACCACATTGTAGGATTTTTAAAGAATTTATTTGCAAATTATGATGGAAAATAATTTGGTCAATAACAAAATTTCCCTCCAAACATTTTCTATGGGTTTGAGATTTCCAGGACCTTGAAATGCTTCTTACAAAGCCACTCATTCATTGCCCGGGCGGTGTGTTTGGAATCATTGTCATGCTGAAAGACCCAGCTACGTTTCATCTTTAATGCTCTTGCTGATAGAAGGAGGTTTTTCACTCAAAACCTCACGATACATGGCCCCATTTATTCTTTGCTTTACAAGGATCAGTCGTTCTGGTCCCTTTGCAGAAAAACAGCCCCAGAGCATTATGTTTCCACCCCCATGCTTCACAGTAGGTATGGTGTTCTTTGGATGGCACTTAGCGTTCTTTCTCCTCCAAACACGAAGTTCTATTTTGGTTTCATCTAACCATATGACATTTTTCCAATCCTCTTCTGGATTTGAGTCTCTGGTGGCGCAGTGTGTTACTGATGTTAGCCTTTGTTACTTTGGTTCCAGTTCTCTGCAGGTCATTCACTAGGGTGAGATTTTGCGTGGAGCCCCAGATCGAGGGAGATTATCAGTGGTCTTGTATGTTTTCCATTTTTTAATAATTGCTCCCACAGTTGATTTCTTCACACCAAGCTGCTTACCTATTGCAGATTCAGTCTTCCAAGCCTGGTGCAGGTCTACAATATTGTTTCTGGTGTCCTTTGACAGCTCTTTGGTCTTGGCCATAGTGTGAGTTTGGGGTGTGACTGTTTAAGGTTGTGGACAGGTGTCTTTTATACTAATAACAGATACCATTAATACAAGTAATGAGTGGAGGACAGAGAAGCCTCTTAAAGAAGTTGGTCAGTGAGAGCCAGAAATAGGTGACCGAACACTTATTTTCCATCATAATTTGCAAATAAATTCTTTAAAAATCCTACAATGTAATTTTCTGGATTTCTTCTTATTTTGTTTCTCATAGATGAGGTATACCTATGATGAAAGTTACAACCGTTTCTTAACGTTATAAGTGGGAGAACTTGCACAATTGGTGGCTGACTAAATACTTTTTTTGCCCCACTGTAATTGGAACACTGCAGGTGGAGAAAGTTATGAACTATAGTTGTTTTTATCAGCTTTAGTCCATAATTTCATTGTTCTCAGAAAGAACTTCATGTTACTGTGTGGTTTGTATAAAAAATATACACAAACTTCAACATCTTAATATTCACCCTATAGATAAAAGTTTACACAGACCTTGCCACCATACCTTTATTGGCTTCTAGACATCTAAGTCCAGAATCATCAGCATTTAAATTGTGTTGTTCTGCTTTTAGCAGCCAGAACAGCATCTTCATACAAGATTTTGGAGTGTAGCTATGAGCATTTGTGCCCTGGCTTGCAGTCAATATCACAGTTCATCCAAAAGCTGTTCAGTGAGTTTGAGGTCAAGGTTCTATACAGTCTTAATCTGTACAGTAAACTGTCTTAATGGACATTTACGCACAGAGGCATTCTCATGCTGGAACAGATCAGGACAGCACCTTCCTCAGATTGGTTGCAAAAAAGTTAGAAACATAAAATTGTCTTAAATGGTTTTACATGTTAAAGAATTAACATTAAGAATTAACCCTACATTAGAACTAAGTGGACTTAAAAAACGCCCCCAGATCATTGTCCTTCTTTGGTTGAATTTTCCTCTATGTACTATGCAGTCCAGTACGTAATGCTCCAAGATTGAAATTGACAAACAAACTCCCAGATAGTAGTAAGTGTAATTGATCTCTCTAGAGAGAGAATGCTTTCACTGCTCCAGACTACAGTGGTGGTGCGCTTTATACCACTTGGCTGTAGTGATGTTAGTAATCTTAGGCTTTGTACAGCCATGGACACCCATTTCATGACCTTCTAGACAATTTTTATCACACTATGTGCTTCAGCACTGGCCGGCTGGCCCCGTGAGTAGGCATGATCTACCACTTCATGTCTAGACTCTTGTATTTCACAATAATAGCACTTATTTTTGACCGTGGCAGAAGTAGCAGGGCAGAAATTTCATGAACTGAAGGTGACCTATGATAGTGCCTGGTTTTACGACACTGAGCATTATAGTGAGAGCCATTCTACTGCTCATGTTTGACTATGAAGATGGCATGGCTGTGTGCTTGAATTTATTTGCTTTTTAGTACTGTGTGTCTATGAAACGTAAAATCCATAACTTAGAAGGGTGCACTTGAATTTTTGCCATATAGTGTATTTTTTTAAGTGTTAATCTTAGATGACTTCTTCAGCTTTAGGTCTATGAGCAGTATATATTTCCTTTTTTCCTCATTTGTTGCCTTTGCCTGAGAACGCTTCACCTTTAGACATTAATTAGCACATCCATTTAATAATATATGTTCAATGGTGGTATTTATATTTCGCTTTGATTTGGAGAGTGTCTGACTCTCTGAGCGCCCGGAGGCCTTCGCCCACTCCGCGGAAATGAGCCTAGCCATGTCCAGATAATTCCCTTTTAATGTGTTTGTCATAAAACGAAATGGAGCATTGCTTGCGCTCTTCATACACAGCAGGGCTCCAAATACACGGCGGGAGAGCGAGGCGAAGCAGGGAAAGAGGGACCAAATTGAAACGTTACCCTTTTCTCTGATGGGATTAAAGGCATGGATTTTGTTCTGCCCAGCTGAGATATTAATTTGCATTGTTCTAAATTCTTTTGCTGTTGTTGAATTAATACAGGTTTTATAATGTCACTCATGTTTCTGTATCATTTTGACAGGACTAGAGAGGTAATACCAAGGAAATACTCGTTTCAAAGTGGTTTTGTACTCCTGTGAGAGCGAGTAAATAGACGAAGAATGTCTGAAAAGATGAATTGAACAGGTAAATAGTTTAGAACTGTAAAATTCCTTTCAGATGCATTAGAATTTTAATAACTTAAGATAATTACAATGTTATTATTTTAAGGGCATCGAAATATTAATACACCTTTCATTTTATGGTTCCACAAACAAAATGAACGATAGTAGCAAACACCACGAGATTAAATAACTGTCGGTTTCTTATGCAAAGAAAACCAGGATGCAAATCCTCATAAAATTTAATGTTGCACATTCAATTTTCACTAATCTCTTTGTAGATTTCATGTCTGTGATATTTAACTTGGGTTTTAGATTTATGTTTAGAGTCCATGTAACAATTCACAGCACTCCAATTTATAGCTCATTTCACTCAAACATATTTGTATACATTATGATAACTAGCTTTCCTGTTAGAACAACTATCAGATCTAAATATACCCAGCCAAAAGCCATTTCACTGACAGGGAAAAGACATATGATACAAACACCAACATATGTGTCTGGTTAAAGTTACCCCTGGTGTGTGCTAAATTTACCTCTGTGAAATTATGATCATCCACCCTCAAACAGGTGCTTTGAATCTTAAACACTAAGTTTTAAATAGTTTTAAGAAAAGGGAGTAGATATAACGTAACTCACCTCTTATTAGTGTTTACTCGCCTCTGACTAGCATTTACCTGCCTCATATTAGCGTTTACTCGCCTCTGACTAGCGTTTACTTCCCTCATATTAGTGTTTACTTGCCTCTGACTAGCGTTTACTCGCCTCATATTAGCATTTACTCGCCTCTGACTAGCGTTTACTTCCCTCATATTAGTGTTTACTTGCATCTGACTAGCGTTTACTCGCCTCATATTAGCATTTACTCGCCTCTGACTAGCGTTTACTTCCCTCATATTAGTGTTTACTTGCCTCTGACTAGCGTTTACCCGCCTCATATTAGCATTTACTCGCCTCTGACTAGCGTTTACTTCCCTCATATTAGTGTTTACTTGCCTCTGACTAGCGTTTACCCGCCTCATATTAGCATTTACTCGCCTCTGACTAGCGTTTACTTGCCTCATATTAGTGTTTACTCGCCTCTGACTTGCGTTTACCCGCCTCATATTAGCATTTACTCGCCTCTAACCAGCATTTGCCCACCCCTGACTAGCGTGTAGTCACCTCTGACTAGTGTTTACCTGCTTCTGAGAACCATTTCACCAGATCAAACCGTAGTGTGCTCTGTATTGAGCTGCTTGGTCAGCATCTACGGTACCTTGACTGTCTGCTGTGAACAGTCGATCAACAGTTGACAACATTTATATACAATTATATATAATATAACAATTTTGAAAGCGTTTAAATGGTAAGCCTCCTCCTGCCAAAGCCAACAAAAGACCTAAAACTCAAAGTGAGAGGGGAAAAGAACAACATAAATGTGTGTTATGAATATTATTTTATATTATTATAGAGCTAGCCAGGTAATTATGTGATTTCTAGTTTTTATAATATTCATCCTTTTCTCATTGACATGCATGATGGATTGTTCTTTTCTTTAAATGGTAGCTGATGTTAAAAATCTCCCATACTGTGACTTTTATACTCTTAATGGTGATTAATACACTTCATGGACTTTAGCAATGTTTATTCTTTTCATGCTGTTATTTAACAAAGAATTTCTGCTTCAGTGTTTTTTTTTTTTTTCAAGAAATATCACAAATATTTTTTACTGATGTGCCATGGAATGCCTATCATATCATTTATAGTTTACTCATCTCTTTTTTTAAACCACTGCAGCCTTGCTAGGGGTGTTTGTGACTAAAGGATCCATTTAAACATCGACCACAAATAAAAAGAGTGACTTTTGGTAATTTAACAGATAAAAAGTATGACATGCATTTCTTAAAACAGTTTTTTTTAATGTAGGTAAGTTGCTGTGGCATAAGAGGAATAAAACACTACAGTACATGCTGGTATAGGAAAACAATCAACTGCATTTTTTGTTATTTATATAATATTTATAACACTAAAAAATTATGCTCCACTGTGTTTTATTGATCAAACACAACTTTTCTATCTAATTAAAATTGAAGTAAAGTGAAATTATTGAAATACATTTATTCAGAGCCCTTTCCTCAAATACACAGGCAATGGTAATTTAGCCTGTAAAGATCAACTTGTTTCTTTTACAAATATAAATATTATACATTTTTTTGTATATTATTCGAATAGTAAAATTTGTTCTGACAGACCTGATACACTTTCATGCCTTTGAGATGAGATTGGAAAGATTTTGGCCATATGGGTGATTTTCCACTTTCTATCGTCTTGCTCACAGACACTCACACATCCACACACACATTCTCACACACGTACACAAACACTTATCTCTGTGAGTGGAATTGAAAGATGGAGATAGATGGTTGAGGCGGATGGGGAGTGAAGAGAGGCACTGAGAGCGAGCTGCTGAATGATGAACGAGAAGAACAAGAGAGAGATTTACGACAGGCCGCATCAGCGAGCCTTCAGTGAGCGTTATAGCTGTAAGGAAATGAGGAGCTTGACCTCACATCAGTCTCTCATCAGAGGGGACCATGGGAAATGGCCTACAGGCTCACACTCACACTGAGCTCGGGTCTTCACGCTCCATCACTTTTCCTCTGTCTTGCAGCCGCCTCAGGCCTCAAACGTGAAGTAGGAGATGGTGTATGTGATTAAATGATCATGTCAGCGCCAGACAAATGGCCTTGACTACTGAGGAAGAGAAAAAAATGTGTTCATTTCATTCTACCAAGGATGAAATAAACAGGACAGTAAAGAAATCTCAGTAAATGTGATACAGCCTGAGTGATTTAGATATATTGAGAAACTACTTCATAAATTGTAAGAAAGTATTGAGATGAGCAACTAAATGGACCTGTGTTTCTTTCTCTCATTCTCGCTCGCTTTCAGTCTTGATGCAGGTGGTGTTCCTTCCATCTCTGTCAGAAGGGGATGTGGTCTATGTATCTATGAATCTCAGTAGAAGAAGGGGCCAAGTATTGCCAGTACCAATAAAAGGGAGGAGTGGTGACCTCTGTATTTGTTTTGGTGAAGGAAAATGGCCTCTGTACCTCTCAGTATGTGTTAGTTCCAGCATAGAAAGAATGCAATATTTATGCATTCCATTGAAGAAAGAAGGTGTGGTCTCAGTATTTGTCAGTTGCCAGTAACGTGTTTTAGTCCCAGTGAAGGAGACTTGATCATTTTAATTTGAAGTGAAAGAGACGTGTCCTTTTTCAATCCCAGTAAAGGAGGTGTGACCATTTTTAATCCCAGTAAAATAAGGATTGACTTTTTTTCAGTTCCAGTAAAGAAGATGTGACCTTTTTCAGTTTCAGTCCCAGTGAAATTGACGAAACTTTTTCAGTGCCTGTGAAAGAGACGAAACTTTTTCAGTCCCAGTGAAATTGACGAAACTTTTTCAGTCCCAGTGAAAGAGACAAAACTTTTTCAGTCCCTGTGAAAGAGACAAAACTTTTTCAGTCCCTGTGAAAGAGACAAAACTTTTTCAGTCCCAGTGAAAGAGACGAAACTTTTTCAGTCCCAGTAAAATTGACAAACTTTTTCAGTCCCAGTGAAAGAGACAAAACTTTTTCAGTCTCAGTAAAATTGACAAACTTTTTCAGTCCCAGTGAAAGAGACGAAACTTTTTCAGTCCCTGTGAAATTGACAAAACTTTTTCAGTCCCTGTGAAAGAGACGAAACTTTTTCAGTCCCTGTAAAAGAGACAAAACTTTTTCAGTCCCAGTGAAATTGACGAAACTTTTTCAGTCCCTGTGAAAGAGACGAAACTTTTTCAGTCCCTGTGAAATTGACAAAACTTTTTCAGTCCCTGTGAAAGAGACGAAACTTTTTCAGTCCCTGTGAAAGAGACGAAACTTTTTCAGTCCCTGTGAAAGAGACGAAACTTTTTCAGTCCCTGTGAAAGAGACGAAACTTTTTCAGTCCCTGTGAAAGAGACGAAACTTTTTTAGTCCCAGTGAAATTGACGAAACTTTTTCAGTCCCAGTGAAAAAGACGAAACTTTTTCAGTCCCAGTCAAGAAGGAGTGATTTTTTTTCAGGTCCTGCGAAATAAATATTGACCTTTTTTAGGTCCAGTGAAGGAAGGGTAAGCTCTTTCAGTTCCAGTGAGGGGTATAAACTTTTCAAGTCCCAGTGAATGAGACAAAACTTTTTCAGTCTCAGTGAAGGAGGTGTGACCTTCTTCAGTTTCAGTAAAAGAGACATGATTAACACCTCAAAGGCAGCATTTTTCTCTTTAAATTATTATCAAATATTTTACAAAACACTGAATCACAATGTATTGTATCTCAAACAGCTCTACATTATCCTGCACTGAATATCGAACCTGCTTCACACCGTACCGGTATCTTTCACAGAGCAGATTGTTGATTTTACCTCATTGCACATTTCACTGTCTTGAACGGAGACTGAAGTCGAAGACACAATACAGTTTACAAGCATCTTATCAGCCGAATCAGGTGTGTTAGAGCAAGAAAATCACCAGGACTGGGGTGTGAAGCTGGAGATGAAGTACACAATTAAACCTTGTGTCATTGAAGGTAAATGTCTTTCCTGGTAGGGAAGAAACAAGGGTCATCCAGGACTGATTGAAGCACAGACACTTAAAGAGAAAAGTTATTACATTATCAGGATTTATCATGTCACCTCATCAGGAGCCTTAAGGGTAGTGAAATCACTGGAATCTAAACTGATGAACATGATTAAGAGCTAGATTGAGGACAGTTGATGATCTCAGTAGCAGATGTCAGCTCTTGTGTTGTTTGTGTTCTCACCTCCTCTTACGCAATATTAACTCATAGGCCAATTATCATGCCTGTCATCATCTGAGTCAGAAATGTGTGAAAAAAATATTGTTCGGTCTGAGATGGAAAAGTTGGTTCCTGGATTAAAGTGGGTGTTATAAAGTAATGGAAATGTTTTTTTTTTGTTTAACAAATCATGATCTGGCAAGCATGTTCCAGTCTCTACATGATTTTGTGTTTGGCTGGACTGTTTCATGAAAAAACTTGTTTGCATTTTGTTTAGACTAATGGCTTTTAAAGGATTTGCTTAAAATGTTCTACTTGGCATTAAATGTCCAGCTGACCCAAGTTTTTTGTGTTTTTTACGTTTGTGTATGTTTGTGTGTGTGTGTGTGTTCATGTGTGATGCAGATGTTGCAGGTGAAGGCAGTCAGAGTGGTGCTCAGTTCCAGGGTCGGCCGTCTGAGGTTTGGTCTCAATGGCAAAGTCAGCATCACGGCCAGCAGAGCGGAGAGCAACACACACACACTCAGCCCAGCCAGTCTGAGGTGTTTCAGGTATTCTGGCTCTCTCACACATACAAATGCACACACATGCACTGTACTGTACATATCAGTGCTAAAATGTTTCATGTTACCTATAGGCAAGTCCAGTACCAGTCAAAAGTTTGGACACACCGTCTAATTCAATGGTCTTGTTTTCATTGTTTTCAACATTATATATTAATACTGAAGACATGCTAATGGTGACAAAACACATGGAGTATTGTAAAAAAAAAAACATATTAAACAGCCCTAAATATGTTTTTTTGTTGTTGTTGTTTTTTTGATTCTTCAAAGTAGCCTCCTTTTGCTTTAATGACAGCTTTGCATATTCTTGGCATTCTCTCAGTCGGTGACATATGAGGTAGTCACCTAGAATGGTTTTCCAACAATCCTGAAGGAGTTCCCAGAGGTGTTGAGTACTTGTTGACTTTTTTCCTTCACTCACTGGTCCAATTTATCTTAAACCATCTTAGTTTAATTTAGTTTGGGTGTTTGTGAAGGCCAGGTCATCTGATGCAGCAGTCCATCACTCTCCTTCATGAACACATAGCTCTTACATGTCCTAAAGGTGTGTTTGGGGTCATTGTCCTGTTGGAAAATAAATGATGGTGCCACTAAGTGCAAACCATATGGGATGGCATGTCACTGCAAAATGCTGTAGTAGTCATGCTGGTTAAGTGTGGCCTCAATTTCGACTAAATCATCAACACTGTCACCAGCAAAGCAACCCCACATGACTACACCTCCACCTTCATGATTCACAAAGGAACCCCTTATTCAGGGGCCCCATTTTCACTCTCTCTATGTTTAACAAAGACATGGTGGTTAGAACCAAAAATCTCACATTTGGACTCTTCAGACCAAAGGACATTTGTTACAGATCTGATGTCCTTTCCTTGTGTTTCTTGGCCCAAGCAGGTTTCTTCTACTTGTTGTTCTTCTGAAGTAATAGTTTCTTTGCTACAGTTTCATCTTACCGTTTGATGGTTTTGGCGACCGTACTTGGGGATTTATTCAAAGTTCTTGAGATTTTTATGATCGACTAATGGCCATTTCTTAAAGTAATAATGGACTGTTTTTTCTCTTTTTTTTCAAACTATAAATTGGTGCAGTAGTTGTAGTACCTTTCCTCTCAACAAGACAACTGTTAGTCTAAAGCACATTAAGAGGGCATGAAACATCACAGATTAATTCTTAAGAAGACACATCTGTGAATTAAAAATCATTCCATATCACTGGCTTGCTTCCATACGTGTAATTTCATAGTTTGGATATTTTCAGTATTAATATAGAATCTTAAGAATCTAAATAAAGAAAAAAAACATGGAAGGAGAATGTGTGTCCAAACTATTTTTAGAGTCTTAACTATCTTTTCCTACCTAAGAGAGATGAAGATGTGTTGCAGGTAAGGGTTAGGCGCAAGATGCAGCTCCACCCCCTGGCCTTTTTGGCTCATCATACTAACAAGAGGTTCCAATGTTTTACCGTTTTGCTGTAGTTTTTCCTTAAATTTGACTTATTCATATGGCAGTATGGAGGACACCTAAAAAACTACACTGTTGTGCTTTCTCAGGTAATGCAGCGAATAAAAGTAGCCTGAAATCTAAGGCAGTTGACTGCAAGGAAATGAGGCAGGATACGAATTGGCTTTTGATAACTGCTGCTCATTATTAAGTAGCAGGCACACTGGACTTTTGTCTCATTTTTTCATGCTTTTTAAATTAATTTTTAAAATACTAAACAGTTGAACCTTGATGTTGATGTGTGTGACGATATAGATCCAGAATTTGCACAATATGTAATTGGATGCTATAATGTAATTGGATGCCTGCGTCTTAGGTAAATTAACCTTGAGGTCAAGTGCAAATCCAAATGAGCAAACATCAGGCACTGAACATTTTTGTCTTATTGACAAACATTTGGGTTAGGCAGGAAATTGTTTGTACTGTATGTGTGTTTTTTAATTTAATTTATTATTATTATTATTATTATCTTTATTTTTAGGACATGTTGCCTATGACTGGAGACCCCACGCAAGGAACAGCCAACTACAACATTGAAGATTTCGCTGATTTGGGAATGTTCCCTCCATTTTCTGAGTAACAACAGACTAAATTGATTTCTGTGTCGTTTTTATTTTCTCTAGTTTTCATGATTATCCACATTATCATCAAGAATACAGCTGGTACCAACACTCTCGTATACACTGATGGAAAAAAAAAGAAACTTAATACTTGGTTTTACTGCCACACTGCATCTCGGATTGTGTGCTTCCTGTAAAAGTACACAAAGCCAATGCCATGATTCTTTTTTAATAATTCTATAAGCCATCAGTCTTGTGACTGATTATTTGATATGCGCTAGACATGTGCCGATATAGTCTTTACGTAAATGCAGTTAACATTCATAAGTAAATATAAGAATCGCAAATCCATTACACCCACACGACTTTATAGTGTTCAGGTTGCTATTACAAATCTAGTTTTTGAGTCAGTAGCTACATTTTTTTTCTTGGGGGAGAGTGGGTGCTGCAAATAGCTAAGGGTTGGGGTTATTAGCTCTTAGCTCGTGTTGTGTAATATTTGATAATGTGGAGGAGGGTTCACCTTCTTCATGACAACTTGCCACCCCATTCAGGCCACGAAACTGTAAAACTTGTAGGCGACTTGTGGAAGCAGCCATTTCATGGAAGTCATTTCAGAGACGGTGAGATGATTACTGAGGTGGAATCTTTTCCTCAGTAGACAAAAAGAAGGCTTCTTCAAAGACAGTCTCCACCAGCACTTCCATCATTTAGAGAAGTGTGTCAAGTCTGCCAAATGTCTAAATGTAAATGTGTCGCCTTAGGTGGAAGATATGTAGAGAAGTACTAAACTCACGACCAATATTTGTTTCCATTACATAATTTTTCCTTAGCAATAATATCAATTTTATAATCGCCCCTTATGTATATATACATGTTTGTTTGTATACATAACCGTTTTTAATGTTGCAATATTGTGTTTTGGGGGAAAAAATCATGAGAACATGGAGGACAAAGGAGCCTTAAATTCATAATTCTGACACAGAACGAAAAAAGCACAGGGTACACTTGCACTAATCATGTAAGAATAGTGTTGTTATTAAAGCAGACTATGGACAGTTTAGTTAACAGATTAGGAAACAAACCAAACCAAAAAACTTTGAGTATTAACATTTTAATCAGACATGCTTGTTTATTATTGAGAAAAGATGACATACATTTCAGTAAGGCATAAGGACTAATCAGTGTGAGGAATTCAGTGTTTTGTGGTACTTGGTGATACGTATACCCAAATGCACCAAGTTATTTACAGTAGCACGCCCTTGCTTAATATAGTGGCCATAAAAAATGAACGTGTGTCCATCCACTTGCTGCTACTTGAAACATTCTTCATAAAGTTTGCAAGTTTTTTCACTAAAGAGCTTTAGAACTTTACAACATGATGCAGTCGAGTAATGATGCAAGTTTTTGAGCTTACCAGCTAACCCTGACCTAATGCAAACCTCATCAATCCTCCGCAGTCTGAAGGAATTTTCAATCAGAATGAGAGGGGTGGGGTAAACCTTCGGTAATCTGTATCTGAATAAATATATGCTTTCCATGTTTGCACCATGTCGTGGTAACTTTAGGTGAATTGATGAGTTTTCATGAAGAAAACATTTATTTTATTCCCGATGGTAAACTCAACAGCTTTGTTTCATCTGTGTTTCCTTTCATTCATTGGATCTCTGGCTGAGAAAAGGTGCTGATTGGCTCACTATTTCAGGAAAAGAGAATGATCTAACCAATCATAGATAAGACTAAATTCTTGTAACCAATCATAATGCAGAAGGAGGAATGTGTTGGAAAAGATGAAAAGCCTGACCAAACCTCAAAATGTTTTTAGGGTTTAGTATTTAACAAGCAAACCTGTCTGTGGGTTGATCAATCTAAAGCTAGCTTTGTATACACAGCACAACTTTTATTTATTTCATGACATAGAATGGGAAGGAACTCCTAGTTAGTAGGATCAATGTGTCAAGTTGAGAGGTTCTTTTCCTTGGCTTTTCCTGGTTAGAGTTTGGGAAGACATGCTGTTGGTAAAGCCAGCATAATTTTCATGTGCCTAGCATTGTCTATGGAGTTTCCCTCACTTAGTCAGCTTTTGGTTCAACATGCTGAGTTTTATTTTGCAGATGTTTTATCAGGTTACATGTATTGTAGGAAGAAGCTGTGATAACTCCTTGATGTTTTTCCAGAGCACAGTTTGCAGTCTGGTCTGCTTTGATTGGCGTCATTAATCATGAAATATGTCCTTATATCTCTTATTTTATATCACAAACCTGATATGATAGGTTTACGTCACATGGTATCGAATAGTAACTTATTTTTGTAAGACTATGAGTAAATTACTCTGTTATCGGTATCACTCGGTACATTTACATGCACAGTTAAGTCGAACTATGGTTCTAGCTCAGCCTAGTCATTTACTTGGACTACTATCCTTATCTCGTTATACATGGGAATCGATTCATTTACTGAAGTATGTCAGGCTCTGCTTGTTTGTATTACTGGTTGACCTATTTTGTCTAAAGACTATATAATAAAGAAAGGCATTCAACACTACCACAGATCCTGTGCACAATAATGAACCTTAAAAGGAGGATGTACTTTTGCTGGCTTCTAGACAGGACAGTATTTATCTCTGTAGTCAAAACACTGCCAAAAACAACCTTCTCCCAAGTGAAACGCAGTCTTCCTAACAATAGTGAAGATACATCACACTGTCAATTATCGGCACATGACTAGCTTACGTATTTAAACACTCCTTAAGACAGAAGGCTTAATGCCATAAACAAGTCAGTATGAGTTTTTGCTGTAAAATCATGTACTAAGATAAGTATTTTCAGTGTTTCCTGTGATGAATTCTACACTGCACCAGCATTATGCTTAGTGTGGCATATATATATATATAGTCTATATGTAGTGATGTCCATAATATAGATGATCTAATAATAGTCGTAGATAGTTATGTAAACAAAGTGTTCCATTTCAAGCATCAAATTTGATGCATTTTTTTTTTTTAGTCGTTAAACATACAAGTGCTCTTCATCAGCAGCCTCAGTGCGGGAAATCAGCATGTACAGCGTGTATCATAGTCTTTGTGGCTGCAGCGATTCTTTGTGACCTTTACTTTTTAAACTAACAGATATTTTATGGTTTCAAACTTTTACACAAAGAGTGTAACACAACTAAATGAAGGACTGATGGTGAAAAAAACAACTTTTTGCTAAAAGAAAATGAGTGTTTTTATGTAAATACTGTGATTTTTACGTCTGTTCACATGCACAGCTCCATGCGTGCTCGTGTAGGTTTAATATTATTATGTGCAATGTTCGTGTGTATTTAACTCTTGGTATTTAGTTAGCCTGGTTATTGTACAATGAGTTTAGACTTGTATAAACAGTGTAAATGTGTTTTGTTCATTTTGTGAAAACAAATTGTGCTTGTGACAATAAATTCTCATTCAATATGTGGATTTCAATAACGGGCTGAAGTGTGTTCTGTTGACTGATTTATTTATTTCGGTTTGTTGCTTTTATGCTAGAGTTATAAACCTTTGTGATAGATCTTATGTTTCTGCAAAAACAATGACATGCATTTTTGAGGCACTTTTATCCAGAAAAATTTACAAATCCAAGCAACATGCCCCTGAAATCAAAATATACACATGGACAGAAGAATGGTAAAAATGGTTTATTCAGAAATTTGTTATGAAAACACGAAATATAATTCATAATTGTGTTTGCCTTGTTGCATTAAGGACACGGGTAAGGTAGAATTACTAGCATGCTCAGTAGAGCATTACTTTATGGTGGATTACCTAATTCACATCTTCTTAAAAGGCGCTGTACATGTGCATTAGATTTACCATGTGATTATGTCCAGATGACTTGTCTTGGTATCAAAAGTAAAGAAGATTTCTAATCTGTGCATTTTGGCTTCACACAATCATGTCCTGTTTAGACAATACCCAGAGAGAGGGGGTCATCAGAATGCTTTAACATGGTGCACCACAAGCAGATGTCTCCAGATGGTTTGAAGTTGTCCCCCTTGGTCTTCGAGACCTAAGGCAATCAACAGTGGGACCAGGTGTTTGAAATCTGTTCCATAGCCTGGGAAAGGTACTCCCTGTAAACTCCAAGCCAACTGGAGACGTCTTCTTGTGTTCCACCAAGTTAAGGCATTCCAATGACCGTCTCTAAGCTAGCATCTTCTACTGCTAACGCTGCTGGCATTCCAAGGTTAGACAGGATAAGTTGTCTGACTATTTTAGGAAGTTTGTCTGCAGCTATATCTGCTGGATGTTTAAGGAGGCCGTATCAGCAACAACGTCTGAATTCTGAATTTCTGTTGCTAATAGACACAGATTTTTGTATAAAATCTTGACTTTTTTATTTATTTAACAGGAAACAATTTTGTAAGAAATGTATTTGTGCAACATTTCTTTTGTCCATGACCTTTCAGCTCATTTTCCACCTTAATGTCCCTTCGTGTTATGAACACTAAATCTAAAAGATAAAAATATTGTTGGTGATATTTACATTTTAAAAGTATAAAAGGTTTAAAAGTCTAGTGGGAGGCAGCACAGTGGAGTGGTGGTTAGCACTGTCGCCTTGCACCTTCAGGGCCTGGGTTCGATTCTTGTCTTGGAGTCTGCATGTTCCCGCCATGCTTAGTGGGTCCCCTCCAGGATAGGTTAGGATAGGTTCCAGGTCCTGTATACACGATAAAGCTGTGTAAACGGTGAGTGAGTGTGTAAGTGAGTGAGAGAGTGAGGTCTTCTGGGAAAACAAATAGAACATTTTCATGACCCATTACTGTACTAGCCCTGTGTTTGTCAAATTAAATGTTCCCTGGAACTTGTATGTCCTGGCCCAGTAGCAACTCATCAGCACACATCATTCTTCAGTGTGTTTTGTATGAACTCCAGCCATTTATTTTCCAGCAAAGGATGGTTATAAAAGAGAATACTGTGCAGCAAGACCAACAACAACAGCAAAAAATTAACATTAATCATTTCTTTCACTGTCATTTTATAAGCCAACCAGTAGCTCTTCTGCCATCCCAGGATTTGAACTCACAGGTCTCTCCTGACGAAGGCAAAGCTCCAGAAGAACAACATCCAAACGTTAATTTCTAGGTGATTAATACAGTATATTACCCATGCACTACAGCTGACTACAGAGATCGCCTTTAACAAGCAATAAACCCAATAAAATTATTGAAATTGGGTAAAGAACTGTCCAACACATTATTGAAACCTGGAAGGATAGTACTGAATATGTCAGAAAAATGTCATGAATGACTATGATTAAAAAATCACTTAAACGCATGGTGAACTTGCATGGCTATGCTATGTTTCGTAGTGCAAGTACAAGCATTTCCACATGCACTACAGTGGGGCAAAAAAGTATTTAGTCAGCCACTAATTGTGCAGGTTCTCCCACTTAAAATTACATTGTAGGATTTTTAAAGAACTTATTTGCAAATTATGGTGCTTTTTATTTTTATTACAGGCCTCTCTCATCTTTTTAAATGAGAGAACTTGCACAATTGGTGGCTGACTAAATACTTTTTTGCTCCACTGTATGTGATGACAGGATTGGGACTAAACAGCCACGTGGTCATAAGAAAACCACTTGTAAAAATGTCATGTGCTCTGATGAGTTCAGAGTGAGCATTATCTACAGCAATGGGAAGCGGCGAATCCATCATGCATAGTGGCCACTGTACAAGCTTCTGGAGGCAGTGTTACGATCTGGGCTTGCTCAGCTGGTCAGGCCTAGGCTCAGCAATGCTATGTGGCAATAAAATTAATGTACTGAATGACCAAATTATCACATTAAAGGATGTATTCATTCCTGATGCAATATTCTAACAAATTCACAAATTTTAAAAAGATTTGTTCTTGGCCAATGCATCATGCACTATACTTAAAGCTGAAGATGTTGAACAAAATATTCTAGTGTTTCACTTTTCTTTCTTTTTTTTTTTTAACAGGCATTGTTTTGCATAGCAATTGGACTGTAATGATCATAAAGTCAAGGTCAACAAAATCATCATTACAACTCCAAATTTGGCCACCAGCTGCTAAGATGAAAAACCAAATTACCCAGTTGGGATCATGTATATTTCCTTTTCTGTTTCAAATATCTATTATTCGTTTAGCTACACTGGGAGAATAGAGATATCATGGTGACAACCGATGACCTACAGGAAAAGAAAGAAATGTTTGTATTACTTAACTGTTAATCATATTTAGTGAAAATGATATTTAATTTGATGTATATTAATGCTATGGTGGTACATTTCCATAAATAATCAAATGATGTATTTTGATCACTGCCCCACGCTCGAAAGCATCCAAGCAAACTGGACGAGCAGTAATGAATTCCAGACTACACTCCTGTCTCATGCTAGCAGGCATGATGTGGGGAGACATGAATAATTTGGTGGGAATTGAAAACCAATAAACTGGGAGAAATTTTCATTTCCTTTGCTAAGTAATCATTAGCAAGGTTGCAGAGACTCTCAAGGAACCCGGTTGCAACGTATTCACATGCTCATTCACAACTGGGGGCGATTTACATATAATTCACATATAAGCATGTTCTGAAAGATGAGGAAATTGAAGAATCTGGAGTTCAGAAACAAATCCAGGGCCATGGAGGCACAAATCTACTTGCATCCTTAAAAACTCAAGCAGCACACATATGTGCCGGCAACACAGCATAGGTCAATGATAATAAAAAAAATAATAATAATAAATAAATAAATAAATAAATAAATAAATAAATAGCCAAAAAAATTATACAATACACACTTCAGGAAACAAAAAACTTGTGTTGATGTAGTAGTTAGCACTGTCGCCTTCACCTCTAAAGTCCAGGTTCAATTCCCGTTTCTGTGTGCATGGAATTTGTATGTTCTTCCCACGCTTGGTGGGTTTCCTCCAGTTTGGTACTGGGTACTCCAGTTTCCTCCCACAGTCCAAAGACATGCATTAGGCTAATTGTTGTTCCCAAATTGCCCGTAGTGTGTGAATGAGTGTGTAAGTGTGTGCCCTGCGATGGATTGGCACCCTGTCCAGGGTGTAAACCGCCTTGTGCTCCAAGTCTCCTGGGATAGGCTTCAGGCCCCTTCACGACTTTGAATACAGAATAAAGCGATATAGACAATGAGTGAGAGTGAGTAATATAATACACCTTTTTTTTGAGATGGGTATGGGAAGGAATTGGTTTGGCACCTTTCTCAAACTCACCAACATTCACAACCACTTCCCTATGACTGGAAATAATACCCAACTATGAATACTTTATCCTCTGTTGAGAGAGTCATTTCCGACAACAAATGTACAATGCAACTTCCTTTTCACTACTGGGAACAAGTGTTTCTGTAGCTTTGCCCCGTTGACAAACGCAAATGTTGCGTCTGTGATGCACGTTTTGGCGTATATATATATATATAAATAAATGTAGGAGAATGGGCCGACTGATTCAAGCTAATAGAAGCAAACAGAATACAACCATTACAACTGAGGTATGCAGCATAGCATTTGTGAAGCCACAACACGCACAACTTTGAAGCGAATGGGCTACAACAGCAGAAAATGTGCCTACAAATAGGAAGGCTACAATTTGCACGGCCTCACCAAAATTGGTCAGTTAAAGACTGGAAATGTTGCCTGGTCTGATGAGTCTCGATTTCTGTTGAGACATTCAAATGGTAGAGTCAGAATTTGGCGTAAACAGAATGAGAACATGGATCCATCATGCCTTGTTACCACTGTGCAGGCTGGTGGTGGTGGTGTAATGGTGTGGGGGATGTTTTCTTGGCACACCTTAGGCCCATTAGTGCCAATTGGGCATCGTTTTAATGCCACAGGCTACCTGAGCATTGTTTCTGACCATGTCCATCCCTTTATGACCACCATGTACCCATCCTCTGATGGCTACTTCCAGCAGGATAATGCACCATCTCACGAAGCTTGAATCATTTCAAATTGGTTTCTTGAACATGACAATGAGTTCACTGTACTAAATTGGCCCCCATAGTCACCAGATCTCAACCCAATAGAGCATCTTTGGGATGTGGTGGAACGGGAGCTTCGTGAATCAATGCCACGTAGAATTAAGGCAGTTCTGAAGGCAAAAGGGGGTCAAACATCGTATTAGTATGGTGTTCCTAATAATCCTTTAGGTGAGTGTGTGTATACACAGTCATATTTTGATATTTGGATAGAATTAACAAAAAATTTTGTTCATCACATTGCCTATTTTGTGCCAAAAACAAAGATGTCACTCTACATGCACAATCTACACAATATACTCTATATGCACAATCCAGAGCCAATTAAAAAAAAAAAAACAGGAAAACATGGCTAAATGTTTTAAGACCTACAAGATGCCATTTTTGTAAAAGTCTCAGCACTGCTATACCTTTTGGTTGCTTTTTTTGGTTCACTAGCCTCAAAAGGAACACGCCTGGATTTCCATATCCTGACGGAAACAGGATGTATTTTAGCATTGACACACCGGTCAGGACATTTAGTGAAAAGGATGTAAGAATGTTCATGAGAACACTGAAACACATCTAAAATCCCCCACCCTGCTTCCTTTGATCAGCCCTGTGGGCCAGAAGTAGATATTGTTTAGATCTTTCCACTGAGGTTTTTTCAGCTTGCCATGGAAAACTTCCTTGCAGTCTGTGGTATGGTACAGATGATCTTAAAGATGGTTAAACAATGCATGGCTTTAAAGATGACAGACAAGATTTTGGTCATTCTTTGAAGCCTGTGTTTGGCCATGTACAGATTGTTAAACCTCAGGAAAAAAACTCAGTTTGTGCTGGTTCTAGAAAAGGTCCTGGAACTGTGGTTTGAGCACAGTTTAGTAGATTTTATGTGCTAAGTCCATCATTACTTAAAGCTAAAATTATATTCGTACTCCAAAATTGTTTTTATTGGCAGTTTATTTTTCTGGGTGATGTTAAGTCAAATAACTCATGTAGTTCATGTAGTTAATGTAGACATTTATACCTTGACACTGAAAGAACATGCAGAATAAATAGGTACTTGGTACTTTTGCATGGAGTTTGCATGTTCTCCTTGTGCTTGGTGGGTTTTTTCTGGGTACTCCAGTTTTCTCCCACATGATCTTAAAGATCACAAAGACCTGCAGGTTAGGCTAATTGGTGTTCCCAAATTGCCCGTAGTGTGTGAATGAGTGTGTAAGTGAGTGTATGTGTGTGTGCTCTGTTATGGCTTGGCACCCTGTCCAGGGTGTACCCTGTCTCGTGCCCTAAGCCTCCTAGGATAGGCTCCAGGCCGCCCGTGACCCTGAATACAGGATAAATGGTATAGACAATGAGTGAGCATAGCATTATAACATGCCAAGGAACAATTTAAAAATTAAAAAAGACTAGTATTATACTGTATGTAAATGAATTTGTGGCAAGCATTAAACTATTCACCTGATAGCGGTATCATACGAATTAGCTATATGGGGCAGTGGTGGCTCAGTGTGTTAAGGCTCTGAGTTACGGATCGGAAGATCGGAAGATCTGCGGTTCGAGCCCCAGCTCCGCCAGGTCGCTGCTGTTGGGCCCTTGAGCAAGGCCCTTAACCCTGTCTGCTCCAGGGGCGCCGTAAAAATGGCTGACCCTGCGCTCTGACCCCTGCCTACTAACAAGAAGCTGGGATATGTGAAGAATAAAGAATTTCACTGTGCAGTAATGTATGTGTGACGAATAAAGGCTTAACTTAACTTAACTTAATAACAATAAAATGATTATCATTAAAACCCCCTAGGTTTTGGGTTTCCCTCTGGCCTCTTGGGCCATGACTCCACAAGACCTCACAAGTGGTTGTCGGCAGAAAATCCTTTTGTCGCTGTGAATGGTGGGGTGGAGCCTCTGTAGATCAGACCAGTTTGTCCTGTGCATCCCATGGGTACTCAATCAGATTGTCATATGGGGAGTTTGAAGGCCTGGTTGCTAGTCTTGGGTTCTTTGCATGCCGTGTGGTGGGCTGTGGTGCACTGGCTCTTCTGGTAACTTTTTTGTTTCTTTTTTATTTGACACTAACTGTCTAAAATTTGTGCTACATTTGTTCTTCTTGTGTGATTGGACCAGACAGGCTGAACAATGATGCAAAGGGTAGCATGGATAAGCATTGGGTGGCCAAGATCCTGTCACCAATTTATGTTGTTCACTTCACACGTCAATGGTTATAATGTTATGGTTCATCTGTTTCTGTTACAAATATATTGTTGCATGAATAGTTCTGTTTGTTTTGGGAACATTTTATTCCATTCTTTGTGCCTGGGACAATGAAAAAAACTCATCGTTTCAAGTTTCGTTAATTTTTAAATGGAACCTGGTCTGTAATTTCTGTATAAATAAAGTTATAGCAGTTCTGTTTTTCCCTTCTCCTCACCCTGGTTGTTGTGCTCACCTGAGAAGACTTCTTATTATTGCATTTTCATGACCCGCCAAGAAATTTCCTCCATTTATTTCATCGTATTGCCGGGTGGCATGCCACGGCTTGCTCCCAGTATTAACCGGAGGTCGGCGGAATCTTTGCCGCATGCCTTCCCTTAATTTCATAAGAGAGTTCATTTCGGATTGCGTCCACATTCCAGCGTGGGGTGATGGTGTCTTGGATCGAGCTCCTTGAATTTGCGCTTGACATTTGCCAAGTGCTTCTGCAACGCTGCTGAAGGACTGTTCTTGAAGGTGGAGAGTTAGAATTACACTCTGGAGCTGCTTGCCATTCTCCTGCTGTTGCATTCATTTCTTTCACGTCATGTTTGATTTCCAGTATCTCTGTTTTTACTTAATAAACATCCCAACCCCCGCATTATACATGTATTTATGTCTAACAATTCAAGCTAAACAATATAAATTGTGTGGTATAAAAGGGGGGGGGGCAGTAGAGCTGAGATTTCTGATTTAGAGGGTATGAGGAGGGCAGTGAATGTCTGCACTCTCTCTTGACAGCGCTTCAGTCGTGCCCACTTCATGCATTTTTGCCAAGGCCGTTTCTAAACAAATCAAGTTGCGCTGGCAGGCTGTCATCAAGTTCTCGGGTGGTGTGAACAAGCCATAATCATTTTTTGTTCCTGAATGTTTTGTTTTGGCAAGATAGGGCATTCAGAGGACAAAGTATAGAGAAACACTTTCCCAGCTACCAACATCGTCAGTCATTCAGTGATCACTTGTACAAGTTTTAAGTTGGTTTGGATGGAAACAAATTGGACTATTATGAAAACTTGTATTAATAACAGCTGCTTCTTTTATAACTTGTCAAATGCAAGTTAGACTTTAAATGCTTAAACGATTCTTTTTGTGCTCACTTTATGCAACTAAAATGCTTTTAAAAATGCCTGTTTAAAACACCCTTATCAAAAGGTTCCTCAATCTGCACATAAAAAATTTTGATAAAAATATTTTGATGTAATAAAGTAAAGGTTATTAATAACTAATAGAAAACATTTTGTGCATGGTTTCCTTGAATCACCAGGGAGCTAAAAAGCATTAATAACAAAATATTATGGCAAAATTGTTGTGAATTTTGTATGATTTTGTAAAATGCTATAAATCCATCTCTCATAATTTTCCAAATTAATAAATTATGCTTGTGGTAATGTAATTGTGGAATACAGTGTTAATAATATGTTATTTAATTGTATAATTTCTACTAAAAATAAATAAATAAATTAATTAATTAATTGGGGTGTTAAAATGCAATGCTTTTTTTTCGAAAACTTTGTGTCTAAGGAAAATAATTAGCCAGCATGAGTACATGTCGGGAATTGGCTTTTATTGCATTTTTGCGGTCAATCCCTTCATATACAGTAGTCTAATAACCTTAATTTACATATAACATGTTTTACAGTATATAAAGAAACAAATATGTTAAGGCGTAAGTGAGTGTATGTGTGTGTGCTCTGTGATGGATTGACACCCTCATTTCTCCTGGGATAGGCTCCAGGCCCCCCAAACCCTGAATACAGGATAAAGCAGAAGGCTATAGATGGTAAGTGAGAATACTGATGGAAAAGAAGCACCAAAATAGGATATATATATATATATTTTTTTTTTTTTTATGATTTTGGCATCTTGAAAAGCAAAGCAGGAATATCAGTCCATCATGAGACACAATCTGCAATAGAAACAATGCATAAGGTCTTTTTCAAAGTAGCCAACTGACCTACTGACATTTTTTTTTAGAACAGCCAAGAACAGAGAAAGATCCCATATAGGCACAGGGAGAACATGGGAAACACCAAACAGCCAGTAACCTGAGTTCAGGATTCAACTGGGACCCTGAAGCTATGAGGTGCTACTGACTGTGACACATGCTGTATGCTATTCTAAGAGTTTGTGTTAATCTGTATAATTGAACCTGAACAGAACATGAAGTCTAGCATTATTGAGTTATAACAGTCATGGCTTGTTTGTCATGCACAGTCATGCTTCTTTAAGTTCACATTTGCCATGTTTCTTTCCTCTGGGACTGATTATAGGCCAGGTTAATGGAGCAAGTCGTTAGAGCATCTGAGACCCCTTCTTCTGCAAAAGTCGATTTCATATATACTGCAATCGCCAGAGTCTATAATATAATTTCATATATAAGGCGTTATATGAAATAAATGAAGAAAGTTTATTGCAAAGTTTTTCACTGCAGCAATGATTTTGTCCTTACTGTGCAAACTATAATAGTTATTATGTCATATTGCTCTTTTATGTATTGTAATGTGAGACATGGTGTGTAACATATTGTTCAGTACAGTCACAAGGGAAAAACGTTTTGGGACAAACAAAAGGCATATAGGGTATATTCATTAACCTGGGAGTGTACTGGGTGCTTGAGGACATTTATGTTGTTCAGTCATTCATCTCCTGTAACTACCGAAGGGTGAAATAGATATACACTGCTAATTTGTGTACATTTTGGGGAAAAGACCAATCAGTGTTCATTGGAAAACAAATTGCAGATGTGTACAAAAAAGAACTATAGGGCAGGTGAAAGCGAGATTGGTCAGAATGCCTTCGGGGGCAGAAGGAAGTGCAAATAAATAAAACAGTTCCGTGCACTATAGGGGTATAACTATTGACACTGTTTGGTAAGTCCTACTTTTACAATGCTGTTATAAATATTTGATTTTTTGCCCCTATCCACTAGCAATATTTGGGCGCAAAGAGAATGTACAAAAAGAGTATATAAACCTGGAAAGAAACAAGAAGAAGAAGGAAGATGAGGAGGATGTTGGTTGGAAACATTTTGGCGCTTATTGGAATGGTCAACTCAAGAAAGTAATTTTCCAAGTCATTTTATTCAACAAAGTACTAGTATTACTGACACCATAAAAGTGAATTCGTATTGTATTTTCTGTATTGGCAAGATTTAAGCTGATTGGGTTTTCTCAGGAACCAATAGAGTTTAGCCACAAGAACCAGAATCAATGCATTTGCCAATTTGCCCACCAAAGATAACACCATCAAGCCAAATAATGATTATCCCCGCTAGTTAAATTTAACCACCCAAATTAACTAAACACAATGATGAGATACCAGTTAATGGTGCATGATAAGTAGCTTCAGTCATTGTTATTACCAATTTTTTTTTAAGCTTCAGCTGTTCTTTACAAAACGTTTAAAGACAATGCACTGCCAGAATTACAAAATGGTGGTATTAGGAGTTATTTCACCATTTGGTAAAACGTTAAAAAAATTTTAAACAGAATATCAGCATAGTTTACTTAAGCAATATCACACTTCAGGTTGTTTGAAGACAATGCACTGCCTG